>NC_142528.1:21041500-21071500 GCF_964205215.1 Stylophora pistillata | reverse complement strand
CAGGGTGTTTTGTTTCACAAAAATCTGTGAAGAATGTGTCCTTGTAATCTCACTGCTCAACAAGATTGTGTTGGAACAAGGTGGCAAACTGAAACAACTTGGCCTTACAGCACTTTAGTCAGGACGTATACAAAACATGGACCGGGGTCCATGGACCACCCCTATGGACCCGGTCCATGGACCACCCCTAATTTTTTAAAAAGAAGATCGCCCCTGTTAATATGAAAATTTACCAAAGGTCAGGGTACGAAAAACATGGACTCGCATTTATCGCGCCCCCATAAATGGAAGACCACAAACTCGTTTTGAGATACAGAAGATTGAGTGCATTTCTACACCCAATATTTTCATTCCAACCCTTCCAAATTGCAATTCGATCGGGAAGACACCCCTACCACGCTTATTATACTCTATCATGCGTAAAAATAAGCCGATTTATTTTATAAGCGAAGTTTACCCTACAAACACAAATTTGTAATCAAGGTATCTTGGTGAAAAAGTTTAATGGATAGCTTGTAATTTTAATGAGAGAGCACAGAATCATTTAGTTTCCGTATTGAATTTGATTCATTTTGTGAAAACTAATTTGGCATCGGACTTCCAGACATGAATGTTAATTCAATTAACCCTAAAATAAATTATTTCACTTGTTTGTGCTACTTTTAGTACGATGATCATGAATTTTACAGAAAAAAGGTCCAGTAAAATAGATTACATAATCTTATACCCTGATTTTTGTGTTGTTATTAAAGTGTTGACAATAAATTTAAACTGGCAGAAAACATGACAAGGAATTCTCACACACATGGTTTCAATTACGCAGTTTTCGAACTCACCATACATACATACTTTATTTATTCCATAAACAAACTATATCTCAAAACGAGTTTATGGTCTTCCCATTTATGGGGGCGCGATAAATACGAGTCCGTGTTTTTCGTATCCTGACCTCCGGTAAATTTTCATATTAACAGCGGCGATCTCCTTTCAAAAAATTAGGGTCCATGGACCCCAGTCCATATTTTGTATACGTTCCTGTAGTCATCAGAAAAAGACAAAGACTGTACCAATGCTATCTTTGGAGAAAAATTAAAAGCACACTCACACAGCAAAAGTTGTTCCTTGACTGCCTGTGCATACTTTAGGAGTTTTATTCATGAGAGTCATCCTTACTGAAACATTTTACAGATTTCCATGCAGTTTAATGTGCATCTTAAAATTTGAAATTGTGTAATTTTCTTAGCTAGATCACTCGTGTGTTGCAATGACATGAAGATTGATGGGTAATATGGATGTCGTATTAGCAGATCTCATTGGTTATGCTCAATTGAGATTAAAATTGGATGTGTGACTCAGCTATGCAAGATGAAACTCTTTGGCTTAGTCACTTTATGAGAGCCTCACTCATGGAGCTCATGCTGTGCATCAACATCACTCCAAGAGCTTCCTACTGCATGCTTACCTCAATTTTTTTTTAAATTTTTTTGTTTTGACTCATGCAACAGACTTTTCTGTAAAGGAAAGACTGTTTGAAGTGTATGAAAGACTGCTTGAAGTCTATGAATACAATTGAGCACAGCTCTTTTTGCCAACCACATTTCAATCAAAGTTTATTGTGACATTAAGAAGTTGAGTTAAAGTAGAACAATCTGGAGAAAAAGGCATTGGATAGCAAAGCTCTATAAAAGTAGTCAGTGCACTGCAGCCCCTGGAAATATGAGTTGACCAACATTGTAACAGAAAAAGAGAAGAGGAAGTATACAGAGGTTTCTCACAATAATTCATTGTTAGATAGATAAGTCGTTTATTAAAAGGAAACACCTCGCAGTCCGAAGACTGAATTACATGTATAATATACAAGAAACAAAATTCATAGTTGAAATAGTTTGAAAATGTTAATAATCTTAATTGGAGGATAGTTAGCACTGATATTTCTTAACTGGAAGAAAAAATTTTTAAAAAAGTTTTGATTGGTCCAATTAGTATAGTGGATGAATGACAATTAGATTCAGGGTAACATGATTTGATCAGCCGGATCAAATCATTTGGAGGTGCAAGTAAGAGAGGGTTTGAGTTAACAGGAGTCAACTTTTTCCGATGTACATGTAGTTCACCAATACAAAATTTCCATTTTACCAAAGATGAATTTACTTGTTACTTTCACAGGTGTGGAGCTGGTTTGCTTCTCTTTTGGTATGCAAGGGGCAGATATCAATGTGAAGCAAAACCTTGTACATAACCTGATTGATTATCTGGGTTTGGATCCTTCAGAAATACACCTAGAAGGAAGTGAGCAAGTGGGAGTCAATTGGTGGAATGTGAATTGTAGAATTCCCAAAAGGAAGGAAATGTTAGACAACTTGCGATGGGCTGCTGTTCAAAAACTCCCTTGGCTTAACCATTGTGGGGTCAAAGCAGTACAAATTGGTAATGAATCCCAAATTCTACTGCAGCCAATCACACGCTCACACACACTAATCACACCAGGTAAGTGCTTGGGACAGTGTGGATGTTGACCTATATACATGATGAAGAAGAATCAATAATGGAGACTTTGAGCAAACAATTAGGAACAAAAATCAGTGATAAAAATTTAGAATGGCCTTTTGATGACTTGTTATCAATTTCAAATTCTAGAAGTCAGATTCCTAGGAGTTCTTCATCTACCAAGAATGTGCATCACCAAAGTAACCAAATGTAGTCAGAATTGTTCATAATGGTGATTCCTGACCCTTTGTTCATCTTTCCATTTCTTATAAATCCTGAAAAACAATGGTCCTTCTCCGTAAGAAGCAGTACCACAAAATGATAAGCAGCCATATTTCAAAATTCATATGGATTTTAGGCAGAGGTGCTGATACTCTTTAACATATAATCACTGTGCGAAGGCTTAAGTTTGCTATTCATCAGCACCAGATATCTTCTATGGAGATCAAAGCCAACTTTGGAACTAATAGACCTACTGACAACAATGTCATTCAAAATGAAATCTACTAGTGATCTTTCCCTTGATCTGTCCTCTCTTTGCCATCTCCTCCTATTTTCAGCTGATTTGTCATTAATAAAATGGAAAGAATAGAATTTTGCATTTTAATTTGCTGTTCAATGCACTTGTTTTGTGAATGTTTTTTAATTTGCTTGGTTTTGTTTACGACATATGCAGATTGTAATCACAATGACAAAAACCTGGACCTGATTCTGGTCATTGACTGTGCTTTATCAAATCCAGTGCTGTTAGGACGTCTGAAGACTCAGCTGAGGTACCTGATCAATGATATTTTTGACAGTTTCCACCTCAGATTGGCACTCATCAGTTACCAAAACCATAAAAGGCATCCACGCTCTGGAATGCGATCTGGTGATCTTCAAATTAACAACACAGCATTATTGCAGAACTTTACTGACAGAAGGGATATCATGAAAGAAGCCATAGAAAACCTGCGTCGTTTTGGAAGTAAAGGTACAACTAGAGGGCTAGCAGATGGGCTAGCACTAGCAGTGCAACTCAGTGAACTTGGTGATGACATTAACAACCTTAAGTGTCGCAAAAATGCTATCAAAGTCTGCATATTACTGCGTGAGTATAAAGAAATTCATGTGTATTATTAATTATGAGAAAAGGTGTGAGGACTCGCTGCCTTGGATAGTGCTAATTATTAAAAACTAGATCATTGGATAATGCAATTCAAGACTTCTCATTGGCTTAGCCATTATGATATATGAGCCAATATACCATATTGGCTCAATTATCTGTATATGGAAACATTCGGTTTCTTCTTACAAAATAAAGTCAAGAAGATTTGTCTAATATCTTGGGAGTGTTTTTTTTTTAATAAAACAATTATTCCACTTGCACTTGTTGGATATGGGATGATTATAGCCAACTCGGCGCTATGCGCCTCATTGGCTATCTATCATCTCATATCCAACGCGCACTCGTGGAATAATTGTTAAATACAGCTGTAAGATTTTGCCTTATGTATATAGAATGATCACTACGGCTGCAAAGTGTAAGGTTACTTCCTGATAGTAGTATTCGAGCTAAGAAAATTTACATTTACATTTATTTCTCCAAACCTTAGCAGAATTAGATACAAGGTGAAAATTAAAGTAAAAGATATAGAATTTTCAAGGAAACAATACAAAATTACACCAATTATGTTGAGTCACATTGGACATAGGAAGGAGAGGAGAGGGGCACGTCTGGATAAACTTATATTGTGCCCCTTCAATTTCAGCAGTATAACAAAAAAAAAAGAAACTTGTAATTTAAAAAGTAAAGGAAAACTTATAAAAAATTGCTAAGTAAATTGTCAAAGAGATGATGTTTCAGTAGTAATGAGCAAGATACATGAGTGTAAAAGTGCTTTAATTTCTAAACATTTTTTTAGATGGTTTGTCTTTAATTAATTGCAGAATACTACTCCTAAAGAATCTTCCAGTAACAATTTTGAAATCAAACTTTCCTTATGCTTGATTTGACTCTGAGGAGCTTCAAATTATCTCTTTGAATCTTCGCTTGTGTTCCTTTTATATTGAACTCAACCTTAGGTATACAAAAGCCTCAAAATCATCTTCCACTGCTTCCTTTTTCCTTCCTTTTTTTGAAGACATTCTTTGTTCCTTAGGTCTTACATAACTTTCAAAAAGTAAGTCAAAAAACAGAAAAAATAGTCAAATCAAATATAGTCTAGTGGAGCTAGAAGAAATGTGACCATCTTGCTCACCCAGGCCACTGACCACATATCTAAGCTAAGAACAAGAAAAAACTACTTTTATTTATGCTTTCAAATAGGAATATTTAGATTATATTTGCAATTTTATATGAATCATAATGATCATTAATTATAGCATTTTGGTTTCATCTACCTCTTTGCAGCCATGCTGGAACAAAGGACTAATCTTGAAATCTTTGAGTGTGAACATGGCCATGATGTGATGAAGCTCTGTCAACAGCTTACAAAGAATTATGTGACTCTTCATACCATAGTGATCCCCCAGCCAATGCCAGCATACCTTCCAGACCTGGCACATGACCTTATGACAGACTTTTTCACAGGAATTTCCCTGAAGACTGGTGGTAAATTTTTCCAGATACCAGATGTCAAGTTTATTTCCCAGGTAAGAAACTAAAGGCTCCTTACTTAAGATAATTGACAGTTTACCAGAACCTAATCAGGTATTTTCTTTAAACTTTGACTACACTATAGGGTTCTATTATTATAATTATAGCTTTGATGGAGGTGACTGTTCCTTAAAAACTGTTTGTCATGAGTTGATGACTAAAGTAGCTAGCAAAATGACTTAAGGGTACAACATTACTGGAAAATTTACCTGCCTATAAATATGGATTTAATTGTCATTTTTTTTTTAGTTTTGTAGTAGGTAAGAAGATTTTACAATAATTGATTATTTGCATTTGATTGCCTTGACTAATTTTCCTTTTGGTAGGTTGCCAGGTTTACAATTGATGCAAATATCTCTGAGGAACATCTCTTTGGCACTGCTTACGACATTGTTGTTGAGGAAATCAGACAGGCAGAAGGTGGAGATGTCTCCCTAGAGGATCTGAATGTTAAACTTCAAGAGGGCCTTAATCGCAGATCTTCTCGTGTCAAACGTATACTATTTGATGGAAAATTGGCCATTGGACCAGCAACAAAGTTAGCAAAGAAATTCTTACTGGATGAAGACTTTCCCAGTGCTTGTGAGACATTTAGGTCTGCTCTGGAAAGAATACGTCAATCGACAGGTAATATCTTTGGAGTGCCTGGAACACCAAGTGATGTTGACATGGAGGAAGCACAAACTACCACTCCACAATTTTCTTTATCAACTGGTTGTGTAATAACCACCGATGACTCGGAGAGGATACTTCAGAGAGTTGTTCAACGGAGATTCTCTTCTGGATAATGTTAAAGGCATAAAATGTTAATTCTGTATCTAGCATTCATATGACTGTACAAAAGCTTTGTAACACATGCTATTCATATGTTGTATTTGCCCAAACAAATTCTGCCTCTTAGCTACAGTTTGGTCAGTGGCATTTCAAAATGTTCTATCAAAGATGGAGAAATTTCAGTTATGATACCACATAGTGGTATTAAAATCTTAATAAGGTATTCATTAGATTATTGTTGACCAGTTATAATGTATGTAATACATTGTACTTTGTTATTATTGTGAAGTAGGTGTTTTGGTGTAGTTTTGTCCTTGGTACAAATTTAATAATCCTTTTTTTTCAAATGAATTTGATTCACTATCATAAAATTATTGAAAAACAAACTAAAGGAAAATTTAATGCAAACCAAGGATAAATTTGTATGACAAGTTCCACACTACTTTGCATGGGAGATACCAGAGACTAATCTGTGAAATTTCAGGTGTTATGCAAGAAAGAGTTGCTTGACAAACTAAGACCTTGATGTAAAAACAAACAGGTGCCAGTTCACGGTCACATGCTGTCCATGTGCATGTATCACTGGCTGTATTTGTTATGTTGCGGAGCAAATCGCCAGAGGAAGCATGAGCATGAGAATGCAAGAGAGAATTCTTTTTCAAAACATGTAATGGTCCACAGGACACTAAAAATCATTTGAGGAATAGACCGCACTTCTATTAGTTTACCAGTGTAATAATCCGCATGGGATGTTGGGAAAACAGGAGAAGAGTTGGTAAATCACCAGCTGGAGACAAGTGATGTACAATGTTTTTAACTGTTCTTCCAACATTCCTCGTGGGTTATTATGCAGGTAAACCAATAGAAAGTGAGACCTTTTTTTTTAATTCACAGCTGTTATGGTGCTTTGTAAAAGTTGACATATTTTGATGTCATTTAGACATGATGAAAATTATCAAAAGTTAGGAATGAAGAAATTAGGTTTAGGTCTTTATATTAACCAAAATTTTTTTATCACTTTTGCTGCCATTTTTTGCTATTTATTATGGTTGCATGTATGATTGCTACTTTACTCTGAATTCTCACAGGAATCTTTAAGGTAATAAAAAAAAGGCTGTAACTATTATTTTGCTGTCAGAGGTGTTTAAAGATATCATTTTTCTAAGTGGTAGGGATTTACAAAGCCAAGAACAATTATATACTTTCTAGCTTTTGTCAGTGTGTGGGAGTCTCACCTGCATATGTGAAAGATAATTCATAATCTGTGGCAATTACATTGCAGTTAATTATGAATAAAAAAATACTTATTTGGTGTCGGTTTCATTTTAACCAACACAATGAAAAATTTAAGCAGGGAAATATTCAAGGGGCTACTTTCCCCCAAAGAATCAGCTGTTCTTCATTAAGAGTCATTGAAGGTGTAAGTGAGTCCGTGTCACAACCACCTGGTGAGAATCTCATTCCCAGTAATGGTCCCATATTGGTTTGACCAGCGTACTTCATGTTACTGTGTGCCTGTCAGATGATAGATCACAGTGGACATCCAGATGTTGAAAGGAAAAAATGTGGCTCATTGATGTTTCCATCACATTTCAACAACCTCTTTGATCTGTTACTGAACAGATGCATGGAAACATGGAATTTTATTTATTTATATAATAAATAAGGAAGCAAAATGTTGAAAATGGATCTTTCTTTTAACAAATCATAAACAAGAATCAATGAAATTGTGTAAATAATTCATACTGTTATATACAGTAAAACAAATTATTGAAGTTGTAAGGATAAAGCTCTAGAAATAAATCAGATAAAAAGGCTGTCAAAATGCAATCTATGGGCAATACCAAATAGAAAATTGACTAGAGATGAGTAATTGTCTGAAAAAGGCTACTCTTGAGTCCATTATTTTTGATATTAATGATATCTCACGAATTTGGCTAGAAATTTCTTTACGGAACAGAAAATATGATAACCAAGCTCTTTTAAATTAATTTATAAAAGTCCCAGACACATTTATCATTTTGGAAAATCTTAGCATGCCACGTTCAGTGAGTATAGCCCACAAACCAGCTCTCATAGCAGAAACCTAAACAATATTTTCTAGAGGTGGAAATCCTTCTTCAGCATCTTACTCCGTGGCATCTTGTGTCAAATGAAAGGAGTAGCAGAGGGTGGAGAAGTCACTTTGCACGAATTGCGGTCGTAGGAAGGGTCCAAAAAAAAAAAAAAAAAAAAAAAAAAAAAAAAAATTGAGAAAATGCCAGGTTACTCAGCTAGTGATGGAAAATGCCGGATTTAAGAGACGTCTTGTAAATAAAAGTGAGGCAGAACAAGTAGCTGGAAGTTGGTGTCGCAGTCTGGTTGTGGTTAAAGATTATTATGTCTCGGAAAAAACGTAAGAATAAAGGGCAACGCTCTGCAAAGCTTCAGAAAGCATTGTGTAACAACGGTGTCAGTGGAAGAGGTAAGCTTCTCTCTACTCAGCAACACTCTTCCCAAATCAGTCTTGTTCAATAAATATATCTTATTAGACGTTTTGTTGTGTAGTATCGCAGAGTATTTTTATGAGTTGTGCCGTATTTTGACTCGCCCTACGGGCTCGTCAAAATACAAACAACGAGGAAAAATACTGAGCGATACCACACAACAAAATGTCTTATAAGAGATTTATTATCCAACACGCCTAATTGTTATTTCATTGCGGGCGAATATCGCGGATATTTCTGGAGTACAAATATCGCGTGATATTTGTACTCGTCTCGCGCGTTATTTGTACTCTATGAAGCACAGTTGGATAATAATGAGCAGCTACCACAGCTTTGGGCCCTTTCCTATCTTAGTCTGTGCCATTTGATAAAAATCTTCTGTTTCTTTTAATTTGCTGACTTCAGCCTTCTAGGGACGAGTTTTGAATGAGGAATTTTCAACTGTTGAATCCTTCTAAATCCTTAAGATAATTTAAGCTTACAAAATTGATATTGTTTATTACTGCAATTGTTCTAGTCACTTTTCGGTGCTGGTAATGAGCATCAGTTGCATGTAGAAAACTGAAGATTGAGAGAAGGGTCGGGCGTCTATAAAACAAACTTATGATGGGCACTGATTTTTGTCATTCCATATTGTATCTGCACCCACATCGGGTGGGTTTTTCAGTCAAGAAGTATGGATTTTGTACATTCTGTGAAAACCTCTCATTGAGATGGAATCCTTCTATTGACATTTTTAAGATAGGGGTGGAAACAGAAAATCAAGAGTGCACACTCCTGCCATCTTTAGCTTGAGTACAGGTTATTAGGATCAGTAACATCCTTATAGAGAAGTGTAGTTCTTAGGTGTGACTCACTGCTTCAAGATATCTTTATCTGTCACATCCTCATCCATTTTTGGGAAAAGCAAAGGGTGCATAGTTAATGGACCATTTCACCTGCAAATGCAATTAACTTGTTTTTTTGTTTTCTTTTTTTTCAAATCGAAATGTGTAAGGGTAGGGCTCAAAATTGCGACTCACTGGTCACCAATGTGACCAAAAATTGAGCTCTGGTAACTAACTTTTCAGAACTGGTCGCCAGCTGGCAACTCACGTTTTGTCCAGTAACTAAAGAAAACCACGACACAACTTTTGCTATTAAATCTTTATACTAGGAAATCAATCGGGCATGATAGCTAGTATACAACTCACCTTTCCGTCCCCAGTAGAATGATTTCTGAATATTACGAGATAATAAAAAAAAAATGAATGTATTTCGACACGTTGATACCCCGTTTATGCCGCACCATATTGTTTCAGTGGCTTCTCCCGAAACTGGGATTGCAGGTGCCCTTCAACACCATGTGCCATTCATTTACCGCAAAAATGGCAGCAGATACAAATCAGTTGAACAATTTGGAGAAAGAAGTAGTACTTTACAGCTGAAAATATCGCGTTCACAGTTAGGTAATTTTCCCGAGTTCCAGCTATTGTGTACAGCCCTGTAAGTGTTAATCGTGTTTTTTCCAATTGTTTTTGCTCTTCAATTGGGACTTTTCTTGCATGCAAAGTAAGGTATAAAATCATGTCTTTGGGTAAGTTATAGATAAAGTAAGTTGGCGACCAAAATTTACAATCTGGCAACCAAAATTTTTCCATTCATCGCCAGCTGGCTCCCAAACAAAAAAGTTAATTTCAAGCCCTGAAGGAATGACTAGTTTGTTTGGGAAATTTTGTCATAGTTGTGTCACCCAATTCTGTCTGTAATCATACTTGTGATTTTCAGATCAGACTCCTGCTTCCTGGTCGTAGTGATACCTATTTCCATTGCAATGGATAATGAATGCGATGATGGGGTAGTAATTTTTGTTGTGGAGGGGGTTACTGGTTGGGTATCTCATCACAGGTAAACCACCGCACAACTTTATAAACTTAAGGGACCTCTTTGTGGTATCATTAACCCATTGACACCTGAACCGCCCGCAACCGCCTGTGCGTAACAACCCTAACTTTCCCTGAACCGCCCATAATTGCCCGTAAAAAATGGCGATCGTATTACAATATAGATTAATGCTCTAGATTAATGCTATTCATACCAAAAAATGTTTCAGATCTGGCTGTTGAAGACTTTGGTAATGCCAAACATGCAACGAAAGCACTCAGGCAAATGTCAAGAGGATTTTCTTCAAGTGCAAGTATGTTTGATACAAGTTATGCATCTCAGCTAAAGCAAGTTAGTGCCCTGAGCATAAAACTGAAAGAGATTCTGGTTTGACTGTTTATAATTAGTTCTTATTAACCGAGCGGGAGGTCTGTATGGGAGAATCTTGACCGAGGTCGCCAGTACAGACCTCACTGCATTCGGTCTGTACCAGCGACCGAGGTCAAGATTCTCGCATACAGACTGACCTAGCTCGGTTAATAAGATGTTTATGATATGGCTGTGTCTTATATGCCAATTTTTACATTCTTTGTACCTTTTCTAGACCGGTCTAGATGCCGGTCTAGATGGCAAAATCTAGACTGCTTTCAATATTGATTTCAGCCAATCAAATTCATGAATTTGGCCGTTCTCAGTCCTTGTGAGACAGCCATATAATAATGTGAAGTATTATTGACTTTTTACCCATGGGGGTGATTCATTTCTTTAACCTAAGTTTTCATTTCAGTAAAAACAGAAACGTAAATTTCTTAAATTGTAATACAGTCGAACCTTGATCACCCAGACTCGTCGGGACCTCAGAAAATAGTCTGGATAATCGAGAGTCCGGATAATGGAAAATATGAATATTTATGACATAGAAATGTAAACAAAAGTGCACAGGGTGAAGAAAACATCATTTTCATTGTGAAATCTAGACAGCCTGTATGTATTTACAGAGAAAAACATTCAGTTCAGGTATAGTAGGTATTTACAAAGGTCTAAAATGTTTAAGCATGTTTGTTAGCTTCAAAGACTTGTAGCTTGATCACATTGTAAAGTCCAACGTTCGTCTTAGCCACATTAACTACACAGGGTTAATATCATTCTGTGATTTCATCCACTGCGAGTATTTTTTGAAACATTGTGCTAGTCGATAGTAGTTTCTCATCCTCGCCCTCATCTTCCTCATGGCTACATACACTTTTGCTTTCCGTCGAATCTCCGCCGGTCAACAGTGGCTAAAATCTCTTCATCAGACATTTGTGGTGAATTCGGGAGCTCGTTTTCCAGATTTAGCCAGTCTTCCCAATGCAAGCATTAGGCATTTCCTCATTGTCAAGTTGCTGTACATGTTCCAGCATTTCGACCATGGACTTGGCGATAATTATTATCCTCTCTGAATTCGGGCTGTGAATTAGACTTGATGTTGTCCGAATTTTGAAAAGTGCACAGAATAATACGCTGCCTCAACAGTCTTTTGAAAGGATTATTGGGCTTTTTGCGACTTTGAGTTTTCATGATCACTTCTAATTAATATTCATGAAAAAATTGGGACCAGAGAAAAAAGTCCAGATAATCGAGGTTTGACTGTAATACTATTTTTAATTATGTTAATGAGTTTACTCATTTAAGGGGCATCGAAACAGTTTTAATAGTTTTGCATACTAATCCTTTAGTGTATCAGAATTCATCGCACATTCTTCTGTGTTCTTCAAAGGGATGTGACATTTAAAACAGACATACCATTTTACAAAATAATTAATCTGTGCTCCTTATCTAGAAAAAACAAAGTTTACAAAATGTGTATCTAAGGTTCAGAGTTCATGCTTACCATTTCAGGTATTTCATTAAAGGAGGCAATGTTCATGTAACGATGTATTGTATTATTAAACAATATACCACTAAAACAGAAGTGTCATTGGAATCTTCTCTTTGTGGCCAAGCCAATCATGGTTAATGAGGGTGGAGGTAGGGATATCTTAGAATGATTAACCGCAGACAATATGTATGTTTCTTTTACAGCAGCAATAGTTATCGAAGCAGAAAAAGAAAACATGATTCCTTGGTACGACAGAACTGACTTTGATTCAGTGTCTGATGAAGATGATGAGAAGCCATCATCCGGTAACCATGAACAGCAAACCACATCAACTTCAACACCACAAAGATCAAAGACAAAAACTAAGGATGCTCCATGCACGGAGTGTAACCAGAATGGTTTGTTATATCCGCTCGATGTTTGGTGTTTGCTTGCTCAATATATTGAGCCTGAAGATGTGCAGAAGTTTGCACTGATCTGTAAAGGAGCAAGGCAAGCCACAAACATGAGGACATTTTGGTTAAGGATCTATAAATGTTGCATTAATGGGCCAAATAAGCTACCTGAAAGACTACAACCAGATAGAATAGAGTGTCGTCCTGGACTACGTGCAAGAATTATCAGAGCTCTTTTCTATGGCTATGAGCCATTTAGGACTTGCATTGTGTCTCATAATAATTTAAAGGATCCAGATGTGCTGGAGGGTCATATGTGCATATCAATGTGGTGCAAGCAGGCATTGTGCAAAAAGCGAGCTAAAAAAATATGGGCATTTTATTTCAAGTTTTCTCAGAAACCATCTGGTATGAATAGGAAACCTCGTTATTTCTCCAAGGAATGGTTGGCACAAGTTGATGACTTAAATTATAATCCTGAAGATGGCCATGCCATCCTTCAAATAAATTGTGTTAATTACCTCCCTGTCTCCCCTGTGCAAGGTCATGTATTGACAAAAGCCTCCATCGGTGTTAGTCGTGATATGAAGCATAATAGTGTTAAGTTAATTTTTCATTCGCCTCGTAGTGATGGCAGATACAGAAAGGATGAAGGAAAGAGCATTATCCTAGAGCCTGCATATGATGCTAAAGTAGTTAATTGGTGGAGTCCTCTTTATCCTCATTGTGAGGATGCATTGTAGAGAATTTAACCTTTAATCCTCAAGAGTGATTGGAATCTTATTTCTCCTTACATGTTACTGTTGAATCAAACATCAAGGTCATGAGAATAAGGGAAATGATCATTCACCAGAGAAGCTCTTCGTGTTTGAACAAATTTTCCTTGTCAACACCATTGGAAATGTATGGAGAACAGTCTAGAGAACAGGCTGAAAAGGGTTAATGAGTTTTACATTTTGATATTTATAATTTGGAGGTTTTTAGTCAGGGTTTTGTAGACTTTAATAAGTTTAATGCTAAGACCTCATCAAAAGTGGTCATTGTAATCAATGCAGTAAAAGGAAAATATTTCCAATGTCTAATGATAGTATTAGAGTGAAGTGATAAATTTGAACAGTCTTAAGAAGGAAGAGAGAGAAACTAATATTTCAGGTAGCTTATAGAAATGATTAATTGTCCCCAATTATAGTAAAATAATAATTGTCAAGGAAGTAAACTCAATTCTGAAGGGTAGTAAATGTGCTTTTCAAAAGTAAGATATGGGGTTTTTGTTGATTGAGTTAAATAAACCTGCTGAGTTGTAGTGGAAACTGGTTTCCTATATCAGCACAAGTAATCAGAACAATTGCAAAAAAATATGTGCAATGCTTTCTTTATTTTACATAATTGTTTCAATAACAATAAGAATATACATTGGAATTGGAAAGCACCTGAGCAATTATACTAAAATAATGATTCAACTCAGGCTCATTGACTGTTGTTGAATAATTTCCCCGACTTCGTCTCTGGGATTGTTCAACAATATTATTGAATTCAGTGTCTACAATTTGCGCATGGGTGTACGCTCCTGACGTGAGCAAATTCAAATTTTAGTTTTCTCGCGCTCGCTTTGTCTAGTGGCTCCGGCGAGATTTGGCAAGGCGTCGGCTTAGTGCAGATACCACTTCTAAGTTTTCCATTCGTTGTTTCTCATGAAAGTGGTTCAACTGCAATTTGAAGACAAAAACAATTGATAAAATAAATGAACAACCAAGATTATGCACTAATTAATCAAATTCGGCTTGTTTCTCTGACTCCTAAGAGGGATCACCTAGTAGCTTTTTTTTTCTATCGCTAGTTACAATTACAATTTATCACTTATAGAGTGTTTGCACCTACGTCACAGCTACGTCACAAAATTGTACTGTCCGCCATTATGGGGGAGTAAAGAGGCGTGCAGTAACACAGTTTACTACTATATCTTCCAACGTTTTTCTCAATTTATTGCATTATGCCGAAATTTTGCTTGGTTTTAAACTGTTCCCACGACACGTCTAAGCGAAAAGATCTTTCCTTTTGTCGAGTGCCCAAAATCGTAACGAGGCAAGGCGAAGAAACGGAGATTTTGTCAACGGAACGTAGGCGAAGGTGGCTGACCGCCATAAGCCGTGACGACCTTACGGACAAAATTCTTGAAAATGATCGTGTTTGCGGCGAACATTTTCATTCTGGAATAGCTGCTCCTCTGTGGGATAAGTGGAACGTCGATTGGGTACCATCGCTTAAGCTTGGACACGAGAAACTAAAGGTTAGCGAAGCATCAGTTCAGCAAAGTCAGGAAAGAGTCAGACGAGCCACAGAACGTACAAAGCGCATGGTCGAGAAAGACTCTGAAAATTCTCAGATAAGTCTTGCCAAAAAGCGATTAAAGCACAACGAAGCTGGCCATAGTGTTCAAAACATATCATTCGACGTGGAAATGGCAGATATTGAGGACATTTCTGAGAACTTACCCGACAACTTGAGGCATGCTGTAACCCAAACAGAGTTGAGCTGTAACACTGTGCTCTCGCCTGAGCCCATACATCAGAACTTGCCATCTTCTGATTTTGACGAAGCTTTTTTTTCTGGAGATGATGACAAAGTTAAGTTTTACACTGGTTTGCCATCCTTTGAAATTCTGCAAACAGTCTTCTTCTTTGTTGCATCACATGTTGATAGACGACGTGGAGTTCTAACTAAGTTTCAAGAGTTTTGTATGGTGTTAGTGAAGCTAAGACTTTCTGTCCCACACCTTGATCTTGCATATCGTCTAAAGATCTTGCAAGAGCTCAGACCTTTTCAAATTATAAACACCACAACACTGTCAAAGTTTTAATTGGAGTTACACCACAAGGGACAATTTGTTTTGTGAGTGAGGCTTGGGGAGGAAGAACATCAGACAAGTTTTTGACTGAGAAGTGTGGAATTCTTGAGAAACTTTTGCCAGGTGATATGGTCCTTGCTGACAGAGGTTTTACTGTGCATGAAAGTATTTGGTTCCGTCATGCTGACCTGAATATTCCAGCATTTACAAAGGGAAAGGATCAACTCGATCCTGTTGATGTAGAGAAGACAAGACAGATTGCTACACTGAGAATCCACGTTGAGAGAATTATTGGGACATTGAGACAGAAGTACACCATCCTTCAACAAACTTTGCCAACAGATTATCTTGCCTGTAGATCTGGTGAATCTGTACCTCTCATTGACAGGATGTTAAGAGTTTGCTCAGCTCTTGTCAATCTTTGCCCACCTACCATCCCATTTGACTGATGGGGCATTCAACATTGAATGGATTGTACTTATTAACTATTGATGAAATATTATTATGATTTTTTTTCATTTGCATTTTTTTCATAAGTTTATTCACAAACATTTGGGTTTTAACCCATTTTCCATGTTGATGCCATGCATTCATTCTTTACATTGTTGATAACACTTATAAATACTCGGTGATAAACAGTGTGGACTTTGAATGCCTTGCTCTCAGGCAAGAACTGCTTCATGCTTCATGAAGCAATAAAATGTCACATAACCAACTGTTTAACCTCAGGAAAGGGAGTAATCAGTCCACTCTTTAAGCATGTTAATAGATGAGATCTCATTTGATTTACATCAAAGTTTGGGATATCCTTGTCCAGATTGTAAGAAAGTGCTGTTGCACTGAGCCATTGCAAAAACACCACAGTCAGAATCATTTGATTGTTGTTGCACAGGTACAACAGATATATCTTTGAAATCTTCACCAATTAAGTTCTGAACTTGCTGTTCCAGATCATTAAAAATAACATCATGAAAAAGACTGTCATACAAATTCACAAATCCTTTTTCACATCCAATTGAGCTTTCACATACCCAATGATTGCCCCCAGTGTGCAATATCTGAACAAAATCCCCATCAACTTTTTCAAATTTAAATATATTCCAAGACTTGTATGCTGAAATCCTTGTATAGCTGGATTGACTGTTTTCAAAAGTGATTGGGCATACTGTATAATACTATTTTCAAGCCACCCATTAGGTGATTCAATCACATCAAAGTCATGTGCAGATAGTTCAGCAATTATCCCATATTTCTCAACATCAACATGGTAAGTTTCACCCAAATTTATAATGTCAGAATCATCAGAAGTGTTGGAGATGGGAGAGGAAGACTCCTTGGATAGTTTTGAGCTTTTCATAGCAACAACACTTTGCAATTTACACTCATTACATAACCAGGACAATTTGTAATTGTTTGGACGACGCTTGTAGGATAAACAACTGAAATGGAAGAATTTGCCGCTAGGCGAAAAATTTAAGCGAAAATCTGCCCCAAAATGCTGGTTATGAAACCGTAAACCATTTGGTTGTAGGTTTGCAAGCTTTAAAGTTCTTAAATTGTTCTGTCGTATAAAAACTAGTTTGTGAAACCAAATGCAACACGAGATCAACAGCTTCAACAGCTTCAACAGTACGAAGGCATTCCCTACTTAACTTTTCGTCCGGAATCAAAAGAGGATCAACACAAACACACGAAATCTTATCAATATAACGCTTCTTTACAATACTTGCAGGTGATTTCGCATAATTAGACAAAGGAATATCATGAATAATGTTTTCTTCTGAAGCGCGTTGAGACGTCTGTTGGGCATCAGCATCCGCCATGTTGGTTCTTTACTCCCCCACAATGGCGGATGATAAAGCTGTGACGTCACGTGCAAACACTCTATATTTACAATGCCAGATCAACAGCACTTTACAATCAATCCTAACCCACCTATCCCACCCCAGGGGAGGACATCCATCACACAGTAATCTCGTGCGTGGGAATTTAACCTCCTACCCCTAACCCTGTAGGATACGGGACCTCCATTTATTCGTCCCTATCCGAGAAGACTAGAATATCTAACCATTTCTTGATGTTATAGAAAGGAAGCATATTCTTCTCAATGTATTTTAAGACCTTGAGTGTTGGTCCGGCCGGGGCTCGAACCCTCGACTTCCCGCACAACAGTCCAGCGCTCTATCCATTGAGCTAACCGGGAGGCGGTTAGCAGATAGGTAGAGATTCATATTTTGATGTGAAACTAATACTCTTTACTAATTTACAAGGAAATGTATAGCAGTCAGAAAGAAGAATTCCTAACCACATTTTGATCATTCAAAAGATTGAAGATTGCGTTTTCTCGAGCTACTTTGCTGAAGTAGATGCCAGATATGTGGAGAAAAAAGTTGGAAAATAAAACTGCACGAGACTTACATGGTTTGCATACACAACAGGCTGTTGGGGTGGGGGGTTCAGGAACTGCTGCCAAATACTCACCCTTTAAGGAGAGAGGAAAGGATACAGCCTTAAAAACAAAGCTCCGTTCGAGTACACACTCAAATTAAATCGAGACAGTCAGTACAACAAACGTCATTGCAGTAAACGTTCACGATAAGACAACAAAAGTCGAGTCTTCTTTCGTCTCTCCCTGTGAGTCCTATTCTAGTGTAGTTCCAGGCCCCTACGATGCTTTAAAGGAGTTTGGAAACGAGAATGTTTTCTTCAAATTTTCTTTTTTTAATTTTTGTTATTTGACTTCAGGAAAAGCCGAAAGTCCCACGGTGTTTATGAAGTCTCCCTTTGAAATGTCAGTCCTAGTGGACAAAGATCAGTAGATGTTTGAACTTAGCCTAAATTAGTTCACTTTCGTTTTTGATAGAATTGATGATTTTGATGATGGCTGTCAATAAGTACAAATGTCTAAAGAAAAAAATAATTTTTCGTGCACTTACTTCTCCACACGAAGATCCTTTTGTAAAACACATGGACTTGGTTAACACCATGAGCCCTAGGCACACGCTCAGATGACACATGTCGTCCGTAAACCAGGGTGGGTCCTTTGGAAGAGGCTGCGATGATAGGGTTTTAATCAATCAGGGATACATTTTGGTACTGTAAAATTTTTTATAAGTCTAGCAGCATCCGGGAATAATAGAATAATTTAGTAGCGTTTAAGCGGGTGCGTTCAGAATTTTACTCTTAAGTCAGTCTTTAATGGATAATTACTGAGGCATATGGCATTATGAGAAATATTGCAGCCAGCTGGCTGCAATATTTCTCATAATACCATGTGCCGAAGTAATTATCTATTATAATTATTGATCCCCATGAAATCCTATTGTTCTGCGTCTTTGTTGGATCTTCGATTTTAGTCGCACCTAGGTGTGATAATTGTGATGCTCATTGCTATTGTTCTTTGTTGTGATGAATATATCTTAGATTTTAATTGTGCCGAGGGTTGTTATCGTAGCTCGTTGTTATAGTTGTTCAAAACAGTTCTAATGATGGAATTAATTCGTGCAAGGCGTGTAACACTGCTAATTTGCATACTTTATATGCCAGAGAATTCAGTCATTTTACTCAGTGCGAACCTGGGTTTAGAAAGAGGATGGATTCGTCGGAAGACGAAGGATTATTATTACACAGAGCTCTACGAAGGCAGATATTTCAGCAGAAATCGAAGATAATGCAGTGTAACGTTTGGACATTTCTGTCAGTGCTTTAATTCTTTATGGACTTCTAAAGGCGGCGTTTCCATCTTCTTTTTTTAAATAGAGCAAAGATTTAGAACGCCAATTACAGCTTCAAAATGCGAGAAATTTGACAAAAGTTGGGTTTCAGACGCCAGCCGCCGGAAATGGGCGTGGGTTTTGAAAGTCTTTGAGGAGTGGGAGAAACAATATTTTTAATAATTGTAACCTGCACACTGCAATATTTTTAATATTGCAGCCTGCACACTGCAATATTTTTGATATTACAGCATGCTTATTTAGCGCGTTTAATTATATTACCCCTGATAATTTCCCTGCTAACCAAAAGGACCGCCTCCGTTTTCCTCATACAGTTGTTTTGTCATCTTAAACACGAAGGCGCGCTATATAAGGAAGTCTTCCCTGGGAAGACCTAGGCTCATTTGTCACTCACCGTTGACGTGTGCGGGTGAAATTTAAACGCTGGTAGACGAACACAAGGAGCTAATGAGATATCTATTGTTTACTTCCACCAGCACGGTGGCATGAGGTAACGTGCGAACCACCTACTTCGATCTCAAATTTACTGCCACAATAAAGACAGTTTTCATTGGAGAAAGGAAATACAAGTCTCAAAAATTCTTGTATTGTGATGAAGACATAAAACAATTTTGAGGAATGCGCCCGCTGTTCACTGCTTTAGAGTAGCTGTAGCTCAAGCTGACTTGACTCTAAGAGTTCTACATCACACGACGGTTGATTGACAAATGGTCCAGTGGGACCTAAGGCTCCTTTTATAGCGCGCCTTTGTGTTTAAAGACTACAATCGTTGATTTAAAGCAGAGAGAGGACAATAGAATTTCATGGAGATCAGTAATTATTCAATGAAAATATCTGGCTCGAAGAGTCACACAGGAGGAGCCACTTGTCTTGCTTCTCTGTAGTCTTTGTCTTTGAGGAGTGTCTCAATGGGTTTGACAGTAAGCAGTAAAACGGCCAAAAAATTTAGCCGTTAAGCCTAAGAAATTGACAAATTTTAACCGTCAGTTGTTGGTCGTAAAAATGCTTCTTTTACTAGCAAAGGAAGGAAGTAAACCGTTGACCGTAAAATGGCTAAATTTTTCACCATAAGCCGTAAAAGCCATCACCGTTGTGAGACCCTCTGAGGGTTCTTGGCTCAATGAAAGGTTTTATTCGCTCCAGACTTAGCTAGCTTGAATAAATTTCCATATTTGAGCAACTTCATACCCACCCCTCCCTTATCTCCAACTTGTTATCAGTTGACTGTTTTTCGTTTAGGGAAGGGGTAGGTGCGCAGTTTTTCATAATAATCCATTACTTGTGAAAGCGTCTGTGGAAGTTTTTAAAGTCGGTATCACGTTAACAGAATTTGTACCAAAACTTACAAATTTGTTATTTCCACCTTTATCGTAGCATAGATTTGGTCCAGACCACACCTGTGGCTTGTCTTCCTTTGGCCAGCTCTCACGTTTAAAAATTACGCCAGCCAGGGAAATATGAATAAGAAAAGCTTGGTAAAGAGACAAAAGTTAAACCAAAAACGGACAAAAATATAACATAAATCTCAGATGACGAAAGATTTTGTTAAACCTTTAAGAATAAAAAGCATCGCTATCAACAAATGACGTTTCAGCGACAATCTGTCATCATTAACAAATGCAAACGAGAAAAGATTACCTTTGATGCATATAGAAAACGAAGGAGTGAAACTTAACGTTAAAATGTGGAGAACAAAAGAATGGAATAACTAATTTAAGTAAAGGCTTTGCTAGAGCGGAGTCTGTTTGAGTATTCATGGTTGACCTATACTCTCTTTTCCTTAATGAGCAACTTCTCAGAAATGAAGGCACTCAGACATTCCACGGCATTTCTTCAAGAACCTAAATTGTTCGTAATGAGATAACAAACTATGAACGAGGGTTAAAATCCATTAGACTGATATACTTAAAAAGTGAAAACGTCGAAGGCGCGCTCTGATTGGTTACTCAAACTCTGAATATCCTTTGCTGTTTACTTCCCAGGAACTCGCAAGGGATTAGCGCCCGATAATATTGTAATCGTTGCGGGAATAAATGAGTTGAAATCATATCTTTCCGCCATATTATCTCACTTTTTTAGCATATACTAAAACAAGCGTTCACCAGAGGTGGAGGTGGCTTGCGGTGGATGTTTACCTCGCCGCTTCGATCGTGGAGTCGGTAACTATCCACTAATAGTCACCTCCACTTCGGTAACTAGTTGTTAATAACATCGTCACAAGTAGCTCCACTGTCCAGTGTTTACGAAATGGTGTTTTCACGTTTTATAAAATAAAAATGCATTCAGAAGAATTCTTACACGACAAAATCGCTTACCATTAACGAGAATATAAGTAGCCAGAGAGGTATCCATCGGCAGAATATCACAAGTAAAAGACAAAACAAGTCGTTGCTTGCACCAAGAGCACAAAGTATACCAGTTTTAAATGAACTGCGACTTCTTACATGAACACTTACCACTAACTTACCAACGCCAAAATTAAGTACCACACCAGAAGCCTAAATAGAATACGACAACACCTTTTCCATAATCGTGTTTAACGTCACAGGTGGGGTGTAATATTTACTTAGCCGGTGTCACTTTAACATCAGTGATAGCAAGACAGGATAAAGTGTCAGACTTGTTCCTGATTGGCCTTTTAGCTATTTAGACCCATTAAGACCTACTACTTTTTGTCAAATGGTGGTCTCGAGAACGATATTTCCGGATTTCTCTCGTACTAGTGAGTCATATTTTTTCTATGAAACTTTCTTCTTGTCAGAATCATTGCTTGAGGCTCGATTAGCTGATAAGTTATCGCCTTGGTGAAAGACGCGCACACTTAGGAGAATTTGCAAGGTATCTATGGAGCATTGACAGTCGGTTGACGGATAATCGCCTCCTAAAAAATTCACTCACACAGGAGTAATGTCGACATCATTTTTAAGTATTCCCACTTTCAGAATTTATCGGCATACCACAAAAGCTAAGGGAATGGAACTAATCGCACTGATCATACTCAGACGTTATGCGAACGAAAAGTTTCGATCCTGAGAACCTTGGCTATATTTGCAATCCAACAAATGTTTAAGGTCTAATGTGTATCCTACAGTGGGTTGTGTCACTTCATGGCCGATCTCTGATCGACTGATTCTCTTTCAGAGGTGATCCAGAATAGATGTCCACGGAATTCCGCCGTTGCAAGCCGAACTGAGTCAGACGTGTAAGTTCACTTTTTCCTTCTAAAAATATTTGTGAAACTCGGCACCCTACTAAAGCACATAGTCACTCTTCAGAAGACAAGTTTACAAACTGTGAAATATATTAGAAGCGGCCTTATCTCATACTGCGACCATTGACTGTTGCGAGTGTTTTACATGGTAAATCAAAAGTCGAGGAGTCCCATAGATAGGTCCCAGATTTTTATTTTTTTTAGCACGTGGCTAATATAGGGTCCGATGAAGATAAAATGCAAAGTTGTTTGAGGACCTCACTAAAATTCTGGTGAAAGGTGATGGGAGCGTGAAAACACGAGCGATAGAAGAAGTCTACGTGCTCAACTGACTTACAGATCCTTCTAATAATTTGTCCATCGAGAAAAGAGAAACATACCAGCAAAAGCTTATGCTGCACAACTTAGTTGTTCTCACACGTTCAACCTAATTCGGAACCGATCTTCGACAAATTTCTCATTTAATTAATTTTTGGAGCCAGGGGCGTTGTTGTTCATGGCCATAAAACTGCAAGTGATGAATAAAATCAAGACCGGGAATGTTTTTGTGCCCTTCGGCTGTTTGCCGGGGCGACGACAGTTGACGATTCCCTGAATGTCTTCTGCTATGGACTGGGTAGAGACTCCGGCGATATCTGACATGACATACCTCCTCTCGACTTTTTCATTTGCTGTTTCTCATGAGAGAGGTTCAACTGCATTTTGTAGACAAAAAATAAATGAGCAATTAAGATTATGTATTACAGGGAAGGAACGAGGTTCTTTGCTTCTCTGACTCGTTGGTGAGATCACCATAATAGTCATAGCAGATGAAAGAATTTGATGTGGTTCAGTAGTGCCTTGCGCCTTCCGCTCGAATTCGTTGAAATTAGATACACGGTATGTAACAAGAGCATTGAAAAAAAAAATAGAATAACGAGAGACTTACATGGTTTACATATGCAACAGGCTGCCGGAGAGGGGGGGTCAGGAACTGCAGCCAAATACTGACCCTGTAAGGACACAGGAAAGGATACATTTGAAGAAAGAAAGCTACTTTTATATTTCAAACACTCAAGTTCAATCGAGACAACACTTTAACAAACGTTATGCGCCGATTAATTCGCAGCTTCAACATCCCCCCTAACGGGACAATCCACGGAATTTGAATCTTTCGAGGGCGGGGTGGAGGGCTCGAACAGGGATTGCCTCGACTTTCCAGCGGAATACAAGTATATATATATCAATCTTTAATATCTGGAAAAAAAAACTTTCACATCGTAGAATAATGCGTACGAGTAAAAAACGTAGCAATTGAGCCAAAAAGTAAATCGTGACTGCGAAATTCTACAACATTCGTAATCACACAGCAATCCTTTAAATACTGAATTATGCTTAAGTAGGAGACTTCAACGCAATTTTTGCTCGGGGGGGGGGGGAGGAAGGCGGGAATTTGAACGAACCAATTTTCAAACGTTCAAATGCTCCCGGGGGGTAGGGGGAATGTTGAAGCTTCGAACTGATCGATGCCGAAAGAAATATCGACGCATTACTGGAGTAAACATTGTTGATGATATTGAAAAAAAAGTCGAGGCCACTTCGACGCTCCTCACCAACAAAGTCTGAGGAAGTCTAGAAACACGTCATCATTTTGTTTTTCATTTAATTGGAGGAAATACCGAAAGTTCTAATATATTAGACAAAGTGATGGAGTGCATGATTGAACTTAGCCTAATGTACTCACTTGCACTAAGACAATTGATGATTGTGATGATGATGATGACTTAAATAAATACACATGACCAAGAAAAAGGAAAAATTTTTAATGAACTTACCGGTCCACATGCAGCTCCTTTCAGAAAACACATGGACTTGGTTATAACCATCGCACCTGCGCATACGCTCATATGACACATGTCGTCCGTAAACCAGGGTGGGTCCTTTGGAGGAGGCTGCGATGATAGGGTTTTAAAAATTTGTATGCATTGAGGTACTGTGAAAGTTTGAGGTACTGTGAAAGCGTCAATTGCAATAAGTAAATATCAAGGCAGCATTCGGAATGTTAGAATAAAACTAGACTTCGATGGAACGATCCAGTTTGATGGACTGTACAGACTCCGCATGGAGTGGCCCACTTTCTTTGTTTTGTACAAACCTTAAAGGGTTCTTGTCTCTGTTCTAAATATCATTAGCACTGTGGAGTCCTTTTAAGGTATTATGATTAGCAGCATTTTTATTAAGTCTTACAAATTTCGGTTTTCCATCTTTATCGAAGCATGGCAGTGGTCCTGACCACACTTGGGGCTTGTGTTCCTTTGGCCAGCCCTGCCGTTTAAAAATTACGCCAGCCAGGGAAAAACGCATAAAAAGACCTTGGTAAGAAAACAAAAAAGAAATCAAAAACAAAACGAAAAATAAAGAAAAAAGCATTGGACATAAATCGCGGATGAAGAGAATAAATGTAAACAAAGGTTAAACTGCACCACAACGTCGTCACATGTATCTTTACTTTTCAGCGATGTCTGAACAGTTCCGAAAACTCCGAAAGGATATTTATCACAAACAACTTCGTTAGCTTTCAGTCTATCATCAACGTTAAAGTTTGTTGGATCTGCAGTCATTTCCTGTTAATCAGTAATTATATATTACGGAGAAAGTTAATCGCTCTTGATACCCGTCAAAGCTAACACTTATTGACTTGATTTGATTGTCATTGATCTTCAACAGAACAGTTTAGGCGGAACATTAACCCTTTCTTTCACACAATGCAATTATTTGTACGTGTGATCACTCCTCCAGCAATTCTTAAATCGAATCATCGCTTTAGTTCATTCTACACATGTCAGCGACAAGGAAACATCTTTGGTCTGAAGTCTTAGCTTTCGGGTTTCTTCGTTTTCTCTACAACTGCTAGGAAATCGTATTTCACGTACAAAATTTTGTGAAACAAAAAGACAGTTAACATTAATTTTCGAAGAATATTCATACGACAAAAACGCTTACCATTAACGAGAATGTAAGTAGTCAAAGAGATAGCCATCTTCAAAATTCCACGAGTTATAGACAAAACAAGTCGTTGTTTACACCAAGAGCACAAGGTTTACCTGTTTTAAATCAACAGCTGCGAATGAACATACTTACTACAAGCGATTAAACAACTCTGTAATAACTCAAATAAATGAATCCCATCTCTTTGACAAGTATGTCCACTTAAACGCCAAAATTAAGTATTACAATAGACATTTTAAATAGAATGCGACAACACCTTTTCTAAAATCGTGTTTAATGTCACAGGTGGTGTGTTGTGCACTTAATCGGTGTCACTTTAAACAATTTGACATCAGTGTTACACCTGTTCCTGATTGTCCTTAGATCTATTTAGACAGGTACTTTTGTCAGAGGGTAGCCTCTAGAGTGATAGTTTTGGGTTTCTCCAGTAATTGTGAGACGTATTTTTCTTATGTAATTTTCCTCTCGTCGGTTAGCCAATTTGATCAGTTTTCCAATTGTGTCCCATGATCCACGCAATCTAACGTTCTGTTCACGTGAGTTTATAACAGAGCTTTGCTGAAGGCCAAGCCTACACAAGAGTAGCAACGCGGAAAATAGTAACTATGGAAAAAGATGATGGTAAACCTTCCCTTTAAAGGAACAGATCTCAGTTTTTTGTCCGCAACAAATTTTCCCCGCAGTTCTGAGACATATTTAAGTGTCAAATATTATTTGCTGTCTCATCCTTGGCTTGTCAAATCAAATTACAAATGATTTTTATTCCTACTTTTTTCTGAATGGTTGGATAGATTGATAGATAGATAGATATATTGCTAACTCAAACATCACACCCACAGGCTGAGAAACGTTTAGAAGAACAACAGAATACAAATAAATGTCAGGAGCTGAAACGTCAATTTAACTGATAGATTCCATTTTGCCGTGTTTCTGTCCAGCAACAGACCACAAATGACGTCAGACTGTGACAAGAACACTGAAAAAAGTGGCACACGCAGCACAGTCGGGTGTGTATGTTCCTGTTTCTCTCTCTCTCTCTCTCTCTCTCACACATGAACACATACGCACACACGCACACACGCACACACGCACACGCACACACAATTTTGACGTCCTTTTTGAACGATCACCGCACAGTCCAACGGCGACGTGGTATCTGCTTCTTTTTTCGATAAAAATGCAGAAAATTGTTTATGGGGAAGTCATCAATACGTAGCGACTGCAAACACTGCGCTGAATTCAAGTCATAGTCGCACAAATGGCTATTGTGGTCTTGTCATTATTATGAAAAATATAGAAAGAAAGGAATTCCGCAAAAATAAACAAAAAATTAGTAATGGAAAGAAACAAAGTGACAGAAATGAGGTGCACTTCGTCCTTCATACAAGATACTTCAAAACAATTGGTTTGTTTTACTATCAACATCACAATTTAGAGTAGAACGCTTTCCCTCATACCATCCATGATTTCATCAGTATATCCATGTTCACCATACTGTTCTCTATACATTTCACTCATTATTGACATGGAGAATTCGTTTAACAATCAAAGTCTCTTAGGCTGGCGATCATATGTGTCGATCATATCATCTTACTGAATGATTCAGCCCTAGACTGTAAGGAGAAAATAGGTGTGGTCACTCTGATAGAGCCAAGGGTTGACTAAAGAATCAATACAAGGTCGGGCATACACGAGACAAAAATTCAAACCCTTGAGTAAAACACGAGGGCGACAGAAACATTTTCATTTGCGTATGCACTCACTCGGGCTTGTATTTGCGTCGCACGCTTGAACCAGGCTTGACGATCATCAATACGAAGTTAATTTTGACAATAAAAATGAAATATATAAAGAAGAAAAGCGGTCACTGAGAATCTAGGGATAATTAATAAGCCTAGTGAAAGCTGCCGTGCACTTAGGAGAATTTTTAAGGTTTCTTTAATCACAGTGTTGAGTGACGACTGATGATCGGCACCTACAGATTTACTCGCGCCGGTGTAATGTCCATATCTTTCATTAGCATTCCAACTTTCTATAGTTCATTGATATAAAACAAAAGTTCAAGGTGTAGGTGCACTTTTTCAGTTTATTCACAGTTTAAATTCTAGGAACTTTGGCTATATTTGCCATCCAACAAATATC
This sequence comes from Stylophora pistillata, assembly GCF_964205215.1. Lineage (NCBI taxonomy): Eukaryota > Metazoa > Cnidaria > Anthozoa > Scleractinia > Pocilloporidae > Stylophora > Stylophora pistillata. The sequence continues at coordinate 21,044,076 of NC_142528.1, read as the reverse complement.
TATGGTCCGATATGTACCCTACAGTGGGTTGTGTCACTAGCTGATCTCTGATCCTCCGTTACAAGTGATCCCATACTAGATGTCCGCGGAATTCCACCACCGCTACCCGACGTCAGCTGTCGCGACGTATGTTTTTGACGTTGGTCAACAGGACACAGCCCAATGTCACTCTTGTTCCTACGGTGTCCAAGGTGACGAGGTAAAACGCTAAGGGGACGCCTACCACCAGGTGGACTTGAATTGTCAGCATTCACAAGATGGAGTATTGCTGACAAAGCGCGACCACCATCACTAGAAATCCTTTGGTGGCCCACGGGGGCATTGGAAACTGAAGGATGTATAGGGAAAGGATTTTTCCGGCAAGGTGGCGGGGTGTACCTGGGGTCATGTTCACTGTTACAAAGCCTTCTATTTTGTCTTGAGGGCCTCACGTTAACAGTCACGTAGGTGGGTTCGTGGATTGTTCTTCGTTGTTCTTGAGAACTTGGCCGCGGGGAATGTCTCGGAGAACGGGGAGATACACTTGATGGCTCGTCCATATTCAGGGGACACCGCTGCTCATCAGCCACTGTTTGATCGATAGGGTCTGTCTCACCTTGTCTGATTTCTGACTTCGGGGTCTGAGGTAGGACCTGCAATAGTGTATCTTGCGGGGCTGTACATCTCCTTTTAGGACACCCTTCGCTCTCAGGACTCGGCGTTAAGGGATGATAGATTCTCGTAACAGATCGTGGTCTGTCAGTGTTTGACAGCAATCGTGCTTTGTGTCTATCTAGTAAAGGCTGATACATTGCTTTAGGTGATCCTGAGGCTTTCGTCTCGTGGTCAATTATTTCATCTAAGCCACCTTGTGAACTCACTTTAGACTCGTCGTCTAACATGACTTGCTTTGATGGGGTTAAGGGCTGATAAATTCCAGAACTTGACAAAATCGTCTCATCTTCAGTGTCAGTATCGTCAACCAAGATTCCTTGTTGAGGAGAATTCTGGTGATTGATACGGAGCGGTTGATAAATACTCGCTGACTTGACTCTCTCATTTTCATTTCCAGTGTCTCTCAGAGTACTGCATTCGGTCCCAGGTCCCTCTAAAACATGGTAGAACGGTTCACCTTCTTGAACAAGACTTGTTTCGTTTAAACTTAAGGTACTATCGGGGATGCATTCAGAGGATCCTCGATCTGGTTCCAACCCGAATTGACTGGGTGATCGTCGGAGACTCTTGGAGCTTTCTTCCTCGATCCCGCTGTCATACACTAATTCATCGAGCTCGTTTTCGATGAGAACTCGAATTTGGTCTTGAAAGGTTCTGGTTGTTTGCCGTGAAGGAGAATCTCCATGTTCTGAATAAGGAATAATGATAGCGACTTAAAGTTCATATGGACTTCATATTACCTTTACGTTTACAAGTATTTATTGAGCGATCGATTTTGTAACAAGCAAGGGAATGTATAGATGGAATGGGGCAGCAACGAAATGAAAATCCAAGGACTAAAGTACCTGAAAGTAGAAAGTAGTTGACATTGACTCACCATCGATTAGTGCGGCAGGATTCACATGAGCTGAATGGTGATCTTGAAAATTAATTGAAGGAAAAGACTGGTTCTCATTGGCATCCAGGGCCACCCGTTCTTTTTCTCGTCCAGAAATGTCCAGTAAGTCTTCAGTTGAATCATGACTTCTGAGTCTGCGCACTAAACAAAGCCAAACACTTAAGATCAACCTTCAGTGGTGTCACTTTCCTAAAATGTACACACGTTTTCACAGCATCTAACTAAGAAATGGTATTTTAACTCCTCAACTAATTGTGAATAAAGATGAGAAGGCGTCTAAGAAGATGGGGAGGTTGTTAGGGCCTGCTTATAGTGAGCAAGAACTCGAAGCCATGCGTCATATTTATGTAGAATATCATGACCACCCAAAAAGAGGGTTTCCTTTCCACCAGAACAAGTTTCTTTTTCTCAATCTATTTAACATTTTGACGGCCCTTGTCGAATAAAACTACATTTATTTAACTTTGGTTATAAGCATTTCGTTTGCTCAGTTGTTCACACCACTGCACTACACTAAAAGACAATATTTGCGCGCCAACCACGTGTTTCTTAGATAAATTAGAAAAAAGAAACAACTGATATAGCAGATCGGTTCACAAAAGAAAGCAAAGTGCTTTCGCGCAACTATCACCACAAGAATTTCTGTAGACTCTAGAGGCATTCTCTTTGACTTTCAACATGAACCAATTTCAGCTGTGTTCGAGGTGAACTTAAGGATAAACGGATTGTTTTAAATTGCTTATATGTAATCTCATGCGACCCTTGCCCTTACCAGAGATGGTCCTTGCTGGGCACGAGTTCCTATTAAGACAAAATATTTGAAACTGTATTAGTACATACATTTTTCACTCACAAGCAAGCAAGAAATATTCATTTTTGTATTCTTACTATGTTCTCAGTTTGAATAAACATTCTGTACCTGGTATGAACTGGTTTCATTTCAAACGCTTCTGAATCAGGACCAGATTTCACCTTTAGGCTTCCTTTTCTTAACCTGTGGATTGAAGTGCTTTTAGTACAATTT
>NC_142528.1:20979000-21036500 GCF_964205215.1 Stylophora pistillata | reverse complement strand
GCCAATAAGGAAATGGATAGATAGAAAGATAGATAGATAGGACGGCTGTACACAGCTATTGCTCGAAATCGATCGATATTTCCACGTGCATTATATGTGATCAAAAGTACCCTGGATATAAAAAACGCAATCGACTGCGCATGTCTCCGATCTTACAGCCGACAAATTCTCGCTATTGAAGGGCTCGCCAGCAACAATAGAGTATCTAAAAATGTATGTATAAAAATGTATAATAGATGTTAGTATATACTAAAATAGTGGATAGCGTTGAAGGCGCGCTCTGATTGGCTGGTCAAACTCCGAATATCCTTTGCTATTTACCTACGAGCAACTCGGGGAAAAATGGCTTCCCAGTTTGCATCCGCAACAAGCGAAGAAATCACTCAAATTAATGACGAAGCAGTCCCTGAAAACACAAAGAAAGCGACTAAATTTGGTTTGGCCGTGTTTTTACTCGGAGTTTATCGATAAAACCAATGAGGAATGTTTTGTTTACAAATGCAAATTAATCTTGCGTAACCTTACTTGTTCACTTGAAAATCAAAGTTGAATGATGTTTTTTACAGAATGGTTTCAAATACAGAAAGACTCAACATCGTTTGAAGAAATGTCGGCACCAGAGCTAAACAAATGTCTTCAGGAATTTTATCTGTCAGCGAGAAGACGAGACGGCAATTTTTACAACAAAAAATCACTTACTGCGATTCGAGCCGCGCGGGTCCTTTCCGCGCGAGAAAATCTTGGAATGTATGAATTAAAATCAATTTTTGGTGGCGTATATTATCTCACTGTTTTAGTATATACTAAAACAACTATTCACCTCAGTGTCGGTGGTTAGTTGTGGATGGTTGTTAATTACAGTAAATGAAATGCAGAAGGCAGTAATATACACAAGCTATACGCTGAGTTCACGATGAAACTCTTGCTGAAAGAAACTCGCTTTCGCGAATTCCTGAGCGATTTGATTAGGCGCAAACTTTCCTTGATGGGAGGAGCTCGTGGAGCCTTTGCTGCGAATCACCGGTAACCTCGTCAAATATTTTGAATGTCATCACTTCTCGACTTTTAAAAGGAAAAAAGCGATTTGTCACTGATCGACAGTAATTGATAAACCAGTATTGATATTGATATTTAATATTTTTCTATTTAGCCGTAAGAGCGAAAAAGGAGAGTAAAAGCAACTTTATGAGCATGTTAACGAAACGGGGAGCCGAGTTACAGTGATATTAGGACGCTATTATTTTTTTCTCCGTTCAGTATTTCCTCAAAGCGATGATAAGGGGGGGAGGGCGCTTATTTGAAAGAGAGCGCTCGATCGAGGGAGGTGCTTATTAAGTTCTCCTTTCCACGACCTGCAACTTTATTTTGGTTAAATTTTAAGCAGAAAAACAAAAATTAAATCATCCAAGTGGACGTGAGGTCAATATGTTTCGTTTGTTGAAACAAAGAAGAGTTATTTTCTTAGAAGAGGAATAACTATCGGTATAAGATAAGAAGAATAAGAACAATTTATCAAGAAAGTCTTCTTATATCAAGTCATATTGATTATTGCAATAGTATTCTTTTTGGCCAGCTTATTAGTTGGATAAACTACAAATAGTCCAGAATGCAGCTGCCAAACTAATTTTTGAATAACCAAGATAATGTCGAGTAACTCCTCTTTTTTCGTTGCCTTCGCTGGCTGCCAGTTGTATCTTGCAAAGAGTTTAAGATGTTACTTCGACGTAAAAGGTTGTGTTCTTGATTACATTAAGAAACTTTTAGCATGTAAAGCGCAGATCAAAATACTCCAATTGGTATCTGCCAGGAAATCATAGGTGGATTTGAATTAATCAAGTTAATGAATATTATAATTATTATTATGTTTATTATCATTGAAAAACCAATCACGGCTAGATCTCTCGCGTTCTTCCGCGCTGTAGGCTATTTGGTTGGTTTTTTTCTTAGTTCTCATTAGCTTTTTAAATTTTTCTCTTTTCCTCTAATTGTTCGTTGTGAAAGAAGAAAGAGTTATTTATAGGTTGGTTGGCCGCATCTTGATATGCCTTAATGTGACAGCGTGATGCTGTTAGTGAGTTTTCACAGGTGCTTACCAATACTCGGCTGTGTAGCCGCGCGATGCGGTTCCAGTCGAGGCCCACAAATTGACCCCTGCTCACCATAGAGTCTCCAGTAGCTCAGTGGTTAGAGCATCCGAATTATCATTGAGGGTCGTAAAATCAAAACCTAAGAAATCACAACGAACAATTAGAGGAAAAGAGGAAAATTTAAAAAGCTAATGAGAACTAAAAAAAAAACCCAACCAAATAGCCTACAGCGCGGAAGAACGCTAACGATCTAGCCGTGATTGGTTTTTCTTTTACATCTAATCAGGATCGGTTGAGTCAGTGGAGCAAGATTTCTGGACCAATCACAGAGCGAAGAGGAGCAACAACAAAGCTGATTCGGGATTACTTTCGACACTCCGTTGAAAATTGGTGCAAGTTACTGGAGACTCAATAAAACATTCTGTCTCGAAAATTTATAAGCTGTGAACAATTTTTTTTAACTGAATCAAACATTCTTCCCTTTGAAAAGAAAAGGAGGAGTGGTGTTTACACGGCTCACATTTTCAACCTATTTATTGTAACAAATACCACTGATCATGAAGGACAACATTCAAAGGTCATCTGAGGCCTGAAAGGTCTTCTTCCATACTCTTTTACTGACCACGGAGCTGACTTATAAACGTTTTGTACGTAAAGGAGGACACTCCCACTCATGAAGCGTATCTGGAGTGTGCCTTCAATTCAATGTTTCCTTCTTCCTGATTGACGATGTCTAAAGCTGGCCTACTCTCCGTGGATTCTTGTCTAGCTTCGAGCCTCCTTTTAAGCAGTGAGAATCGAGGAACCCTACATCTTGAACAGGCCGATCTCAAGCCTTTACGGAAACTTTCAATAAATATGAAATACAATATAGGATTACAGGCGCTGTTGTTACAAATTAGCCAGTAACTCAAAGTTGATAAATAGGAGTATTGCATTACAGTTGCTCCAAACATCGGACCAGCGTTTCCAAATTCGAAGATTATGAGAAAAACAAAAGCTGGCGCTCATGAAACAAAAAAGACAACTACAATTGATATTATTAAAATAGTGACCTTGCGTGCTGTAAGAATAGAGAGTTCCTTTTGATTGCTGGGCATGTCACCAGGAATGTTTCTTTTCTAAAGTCGATAACAAATCACTGAATAAAGCGTAATCATTGCGACGAATGAGCTGAATATAGTAGTTGTTATCAAGTACAAGTCAGTAGAGTCTCGATATCTTTTCTCTTCACATCTCGGCCACACATCACCGTCATGGTATAGTGTTTGTGTGATAGTATTTGTGTGTTCGACAAACTTCCTATAGATAACAAAAGTGAGTGAAATCAACCACATGACAGGAATTGATATTTTTACCAACCATTTGGATGACAGCTTGTAAGATAGTGGTCGAGTGACAGCAAGACATCGATCAAGTGCGATAGCAACCAGATTTAAAAGAGAACAGTACAGTGTAACAGACTTTACGTATTCCACCATTTTACAAGTGACGCTTCCCATAACACCACCAAACCATTTGTCTCCAAGAAAAGTTATTTTGATGATAATTGGTGTCAGGAGTACCGTGGTCAAAATATCAAAAGCAGCCAGGTTCCTTATGAGACAATTGGTTGATGTTTTCAAGGAGTTTTGCTTGGCTATGATGCAAATCACAAGAGAGTTGCCTGGCAAAGATATCAGGAAGCTAAATACTGGGGCTGTGGCGAAAATCATTGTCGTTGGTAAACTGAATTGGAAGTCGATGGTGCTTTGTCGATCTGTTGAGAAACGAGGAAAATTCATGCATTTTTTATTAATCAGTGAGGGAAAAGCAAGCTCATATTTGACATTAACGAGAGAGATTCATATGTAAATTCGACATAAGAGTCCATTATTTTCTCATGACTAATTAATTTAGACCAATTAAAAAGTAATGCACAATAGTTTTTCATATAATTATCTTCTGCAAATAAAAGAGGAAGTACCGATGAAATGAGATCATGGACAGCTATAAACTTAACACCCAATCCTCATTTAAAAAATTTCGTTTTTCCAAAAATCGTTTCTTATGGTGTTTGCCTATCCAAAATAAGTTATAGGAAAAAAAAAAAAGTAAAAGAAATAACATGCAATTAACGGGACTCACAGGAAATTACATTTTCCACCTTCCGTTATGTAATTAAAAAAAAAAACATTGGCAGTCTATCACTTATTACTGCTCTTAAAACTTTAACGACTGGAAAAGAACAATGACTGCGCGCTTCCCTTCCTTGGGATAATGAGCATGTTCCTAATGTATAATCTCCAGAATTATTTTGAAGTAAAAATCTGATGATATGTCGGGGGATACTTTCGGCTCAAGTCGTGTAAACTATAAGCGTCGTAGGTCTTTGACAGCTTGAAATGAGTGAATTTTTGATAAACAAAAGAAGCATCTGTTTTTCGCTGCAGGGCCGGCAGGGATTGTTTATAATGAAAACACATACAAAATAATCTTTCAGAACGGTGACGTTCTACCCAAAATGTTCACTCTTAAAGTGAAGCTACATTAAAAGTTTCAATGGAATCGGATGCAACTCAGTCTTCCTCGCTGTATTAAATATTTCTATCTCTATATTCCTATATCTGTCCGCTGCAAGAGTACAAGGGGAATAGACGTTTTGATAACTTACTTTTCCTTAGATTTGTATCGTTGAGGCTTGGTTGAATTGTCCTCTGCAAATGTCGCCCACACATAGCACACTAGAACTGGGCAAACAACACGAAACCGCATTTTATGTGTCAGCATATTGCTTTAGCTTACCGGGAGAATGAGAACTCAAACGAACACAGCAATGCCGTTTTTGTATGATTTGTCCTTCTGGTTAACCGAACAGTGGTTTGCTTTTGACGGTATACTGTTTATTTACATTTCTAGGAAAATATCGATGGACTTGAAGAACAAAGAGAAGAAAATTTATTGCAGTCTTGAATATTAATTATTTTACACAGAACGTTATCATTTTCTCTTTTATTCCATTCCGGATCTATAAAGTACGAAAATCTCTACAGATACTCTGACAATAAATATATTCAAATAGGTCAGAACTAGATTTAAATTTTTTCATTCTAATACATTTTTATGAAGTTCAAGGGGTTCTCCTATAAACCTCATAACAATAATTTAAATTAAGAAAGAAGTCAATCATTATCTCAACATTCAATTACCTCCCAGCCAGCTAGTGATAAATATGGGATATATGCAGGTTTTCAAACCTTAATAATAAAGGAGGCTTAAAAAGAAGTTCTCTGCAGGGCTCAAACCTGTTCGAGCCAATTTATTCTACCCACGGATGCACTATCTTAGATCTGAGGTACTGCTGATATTGGCGTTGGAAAGTTCTTTTAAGAATCGCCAGTGGAATTTTGGCTGATTCTCCTACTTTCCTGATACCCTTAAAATAGTCATGCCACTAGCATTTAAGACATCCGTTGCGAAACTGCTATCAAATTTACCAACAAAGAAGCTCCTACTCCACTACGACTAGAAACAATGTAAAAACTGAGCAGTTTGCTAAAAAAAAAAACCTTTAAAAACTGCCTTTTTGAGGATACCCCAACGTTCAAAAGATCGAGGAAAAAGAATTGATTGAAAAGTCCCAAATAGATGCAACTAAAAAAGAACTGAAATTTATTACGATCATGACTCACTAAGGCCTCACTGCAGAGATATTGCCAAAGTAAACTTATTCCATCTACATGTCACTGATCTGGTCTCTTGGCCGAGACGAAACGCCGCATCATACAAGCCACGATTTTTTTTTTTCACAAATAGTCTAATATTTGGTCGAAAACTGACCTTCCGTAAAATATCCTTTTATTTAGACATGTAGCTTTCCAAGCTCTTTTCAATAGAAAATTTATGTCAGAAAATTTAAAATTCCTCCTTTAATCGTCTATTTTTAGCATTTTCGTTTGGATCAGTCCGTCTACGACGCAAGAGAATGAAAGCAGGAGCTAAATAGTACTTCCTCAAAATTTTTACCCAAGCTTCTTGCAGAACGCCCGAGCAGAAATTTTGAAGAAAGGATTTCCTGTATTTTAAAGTGAATATGTGTTATATGAAATTTATTAAACAACAAATATATATGAAATACATATATATGAACTGCGGTTATGAAACGTATATGTGCACGATCCTTCGCAGTAAAGCACTATTTAAGCAATAGTGAAAATCAGACCTGAAAAAAATTCAGGCCTGTACGGGATTCGAACCACTGACCTCTGCGATACTAGTGCAGCGCTTTACCAATTGAGCTAACAAGCCAACTGGGAGCAGGCCATCAAATTATTCGACAAATTAATTCGAATCCCGTACAGGCCTGAATTTTTTTCAGGTCTGATTTTCACTATTGCTTAAATAGTGCTTTACTGCGAAGGATCGTGCACATATACGTTTCATAACCTCAGTTCATATTTATGTATTTCATATATATTTGTTGTTTGATTTATCATCTACGGGTTTATGTCGAATTAATTTGATGGCCTGCTCCCAGTTGGCTTGTTAGCTCAATTGGTAAAGCGCTGCACTAGTATCGCAGAGGTCAGTGGTTCGAATCCCGTACAGGCCTGAATTTTTTTCAGGTCTGATTTTCACTATTGCTTAAATAGTGCTTTACTGCGAAGGATCGTGCACATATACATGAAATTTATTGTCACCGAGATTGTTCCTATTGTTAAATGATTGAATTCCCTGACGTGTATTCTAGTTAAGGGTGTAGTTCAAAAGACGGCACAAACGTTGAACTTCCAAAAGTTGTATTTTACACAGCAAGATCATCTAAAGAACATCAGCATCTGCATCGAGTGTTCATGGGCTGAGACGAAATTGATTGGTTCGAAAAATCATATGACCTATCGTCACAGGAATCATCGCCAACATTCTTAGTTACAGGAATACCCTACTTATATTACAATACATCTCATCATATTACAAACTTAGCAAGCGTTTTAGTAGATCAAGTGAGCATAACACACATACACGATAGCTCACAATTAGTAAACATCCATGTTCTACTAAACCCTATTTCCATCGTTGCAAAATGTAAATGATATCGCTTATTTTTAACTTATGTTCTTGTCTCTTTTGACATGGCAAGCATTTGCTGATTTTGGACTTGCAATCTTTACAGTTACTGTTACATTCTGACGCCAAATTCATCTGCTCGTCGACTTAAGTCTGAGTTCATTTCCTTTCTGTAAAAGGAACAATTCCTTTTTCTTAGTAGTTAATCTCTCACACAAATACCTTTCTGGAATAGCTAGCCCTTTTTCATTTAAACAGACAAAACCAAAATGCTAAACCAGATACTTCATTGACCTCAACAAGAAATCATGAACGACTTTAATTCTATTTTTATTGAAGTAAACTCGGGTTCGCAGACATATAAAACTGATTGTACAATTTCAAATTTATGTTCTACTAGTGAAGAGGTGCAATTTGCGAACTGGGGGTATCACAGAATGCAACGTGAAACTCTTTAAGAAATTAGAGTGGCTTCTTTTTTATGACGAAGTCAAGTTAAATAAGAGCGTTTTAGTTTTCAAGCGTTTACTTGGAAGCTGTCCTGTATATATGTACGATATACTTAAATTTAATGCAGACCTACACTCACGAACTGGCCCTGGTTGTTCGAAGGATGGATAACGCTACACACTGGATAAATCTCTATCCGATGGATAGTGCAGTACGTTTTGGTAACACTTATCCGCTGGATAGCGATTTATCCGTTGGATAGCGTTATCTGCTCTTTGAACAATTCGGCCGGAGCCAGGTCGTTATAGTAAATTAAACCTCGCCTGCCGTCGTTTCAATCGCGAAACCGAGGGAGGGAGGACCTTCAGCGTATCTGCGACAAGGCTGTGGAACCAGCTACCTGTTAACCTGAAAAAGAGGCGACAACAGTTCATTCTTTCAGAAAGGCCCTTCACAGACATTTCCTAACGAGCTACGATGAAGTAGAACATTTTAATCCGAATGCGATAGTAAATTAAATCCCGTCTGCCCTCGTTTCAATCACGAAACCGGGCGACCCAAACGGCGTATTTTATTTTAACCCGACCCATGTGGGATATCTTGTTTTATATAGTTTTAAGCTTGCATTCTTATAGACCTGTTTATAATCTTCGAATTCATTTTACATACATTTTATACATTTTAACACTAGTTATGATACTTTTAGGATCGAGGGCCACTAGTTCATCAGTTGAACTACTGTCATGTGTTACCCTCTTTAAAAAAAGTTGTTATTATTATTATTATTATTGATATTATTATAAAAAGATTTTCACTGATACTAAGATTAACATTACATCTGAAGGCTACAGGCACCTTGGGGCAGTCATCGGATCCAGGGCATTCCTGGAAGAATATGTTGGAGAGAAAGTCGAGGACTGGGTTCGCCTAGTCAGCAAGCTTGCAGAATTCGCTATATCCCAGCCTCAGGCGAGCTACGCCGCCTTTATGTTTGGTCTAGTCACCGCTGGACCTACTTTTTACGGACACTCTCCGATATCACCGACTTACTGAAGCCACTTGAGCGTTCGCTAACTGAAATATTGATTCCCGCCATTACAGACTATCCAGTTACTAACGATGATTGCGGGCTCCTTGCACTCCCAGTACGCATGGGGGGACTGAGCCTCGCAAAACCGACACAATTGTCATCTATAGAATACGAGGCATCAGTCACTGTCACAAAACCCCTGGTGACACGCATTGTGACTCAAGACCATGTACCTCCGGATGCGGCAGACACGCGCTCTACAAAATTACATGCACAAGCTAAGAAAAATGAGCTCCTAAAAGAGACACAAGAGTTGGTCGAGAACAGCCTAACACCAAGATCTATGAGAGCGGTAGAGCTAACATCGGAAAAGGGCGCTTCGAGCTGGCTAACTGTTATACCCGTGAAGGATCTGGGCTACAATCTAAACAAGCGAGAATTTAGAGACGCCATCAAGATTAGATATGGCTGGAAAATCTCCGATCTACCGAAGACCTGCGTATGCGGAGATTTCTTTGACGTTGACCATGCAATGATCTGCAGGAGGGGTGGTTTTGTGATTCAACATCACAACGAGCTTCGAGATCTAGAAGCTGACCTGCTACGCATAGTATCTAGTGATGTCGAAGTGGAGCCGATTCTTCAGTAGATAACTGGGGAGACATTGAATACGGGTGCGAACAGAGCCCCCGACGCCCGTCTCGACATACACGCCCGAGGTTTCTGGGAGCGACAGAGATCTGCATTCTTTGATGTTCGGGTATGCCACCCAAATGCAGAATCCTACCGTGAAAAGACTCCCGAGCAAATTTACAGGCAGCATGAGAGTGAGAAGAAACGCCAGTATGCCAACAGGGTCATGGAGGTCGAACAAGGAACTTTCACGCCTTTAATATTTAGTACAACAGGTGGAATGGGCACAGAATGCAAAATATACCATAAACGTTTAGCTGAGTTAGTATCAAATAAGAAGGGAGAGAGCTATGCAAGCACCATGTCAAGGATTAGAGCCAAGGTGTCATTTGCGCTCATTCGTTCAGCTTTGCTGTGCCTGAGAGGATCACGATCCATCAGGAGAACCCTCGATATCATCAACTTGGACTTCTCCCTCGACAACACTATCGCCTGCCCAACGTAGTTTTGTGAATTTTACCATGTTTTATATATACTTTTTTTTTGTTTCTACTTTTTTGTGAATTTATTAAATTATTATGATTATATTTTAGGGCTAGTGTAATTTTATCTCTTGAGCAATAAAGACGCATTTTATTTTAGCATCGACAATAATAATATTGATGATGATGATGAAAAGGATTAGATTGTAAATAGGATTTTAATTGAAATCGGAACTACTATTAGGTGGTTTTTTATTTTTAACTTGTAAATAGTTATTTGTTTTGAGTGTTAATAAAGTTTGATGATAATGATGATGATGATGATGATGATTATTATTATTATTATTTTCCTATTTTATACTTTCGTCCAAACCTACACATTCATAGCCAATGAGGAGGTCGACAGTTTGAACAAAATAATTTTAGACCCTGACGGAAGCTTTCTATAATTAAGAAATTCAAACACGGGTTACTAATGTCAATTGGAGCTGCAAGTGTAGTCATAAAAATTGAGACAAAGGAAAAACACAGTCACCATAGAGATCATTAAAATAGTGACCTTCCGTGGTATTCGAATAGCAAATGCTTAGCGACTTTTGGACACTTCGCAAAGAATGCTTGTCCTCCAAAGACGATTACAAATTACAGAATAAAGGGCAGTTAAATTCATCAGGAGATGACCAAAAATTCTAATAACTCCGGAGTTCATTGCAAAACGACTTCTTCTACATGATGCTTCATCATTCCCAAATTGTATTATTAGTGCCACCTCCAGTGATAGCAAACATGAACCGGCTCAACCATAAGAGAGGAATTCCTGATTTTACCAACCATTTTGTTAATACTTTGTATGTCAATGGTTGAGTGACTGCAAGAAATCGATCGATGGCAATGGTAACCGTGTTGAAAATTAAGGAGTAAAGTAATACAGAAATAATTCTGGATTACTCTCGACACTATCGAAAATTGCAGAATGAAACATTCTGTCTCGGATACTTACAACATGTGAACATTTTTTTCAAAGAATTCTTCTCTTTAAGCATAGAAGGAGCGGTATTTACATGGCTCATTATTTCAACCTATATATCTATTGGTACAAAATACCATATAAGGGCATCAATTATCTAAGTTATCTGAAGCCTGAAAAATCTTCTTTCATACTCTTTTTCAAATTACACAACTAAATTAAGACGTTTTACACTTAAATGGAAGCAATCCCGCTCAGGAACTGTACCTGGAGTACGCGGTGAACTCAACGTTTCCTTCTTCCTTATTGATGACGTCCAAAGCTGGCCTGTTCCAAAACCTCCTTTTATGCGTTGAGAATCGAGGAACCCGACATCTTGAACAGGCCGATCTCAAGCCTTGACGGAAACTTTCAATAAATACGAAATACAGTAAGGGGCGCTGCTGTTACAATTGAGCCAGTAACTTAAAGCAGACAAAAACGGGTATTGCATTACAGTTGCTCCAAACGTTGGATCAGCGTTTCCAAATTCGAAGATTAGGAGAAAGACAAAAGCTGGTGCCCATGAAACAAAAAAAGACGACTACAACTAATATCATTAAAATGGTGACCTTTCGTGCTGTACGAATAACAAGTTCCTTTTGATTGCTGGGCATGTCACCAGAAATGTTTCTTCTCCAAAGTCGATAAGAAATCACTGAATAGAGCGTGATTAATGCGATAAATGAGCCGATTATAGTAGCTAATATCATGTACAATTCCACACAGCCTTGATCTCTTATGTCTTCAAATGTTGGCCACACATTACCGTCGTAGAATAATAATTGTGTGTCAGACACACTTGCTATGGGTAATGAAAGCGAAATCAACCACATGACAGGAATTGAAATTTTTACCAGCCATTTTGATGACAGCTTGTAAGATAGTGGTTGAGTGACCGCAAGACATCGATCAACTGCGATAGTAACTAGGTTTAAAAGAGAACAATAAAGTGTAACAGAGTTTCTGTATTCCACAATTTTACAAGTGACGCTTCCCATAACACCGCCAAACCATTTGCCTCCAAGAAAAATTCTTTTGACGAAATTTGGTGTCAGGAGCGCAGTGATCAAATATCACAAACAGCCAAGTTCATTATGAGATAATTGGTTGATGTTTTCAAGGACTGCTGCTCGGCTATGATGCAAACCACAGGAGAATTGCCTATCATCGACATCAGGAAGCTGAATAACGTGGCTGTGGCGAAAATCCCTTTCGTCGGTAAACTGAATTGGAAATCGATGGTGTTTTGTGGATCTGTTGAGAAATAAGGGAAATTTACTTATTTTTGAAATAGTCAGAGAAAAGAAAGCTCATTTTTAGCATTAACGAGAGAGGGAAGTCGATATACTTGACATAAGAGTCTATTTTCTCTGTTATTTTTCATTTTGGCAATTTATTGCAAGGGAAAACTTACTTTTCCGAAGATTTGTATCGTTGAGTCTTGACGAATTATTCTCTGTAAATGTCCCCCAAACAAAGCAAACGATAACTGGGCAACAAACACGAGACCAGAGCCTACATGACAGCATATCTGCTTCAGTTCACCGGGAGAATAAGAACTCAAATGCACACAGCAATGCCGTTTTGTGAATGTACCGAACAGCGGTTTGCTTTTGACTTAATTTTCGAGGAAAATAAAGACTTGAAGAACAAAGACGGTGTTTTTTATGGCATTCTTCAATATTCGTTATTTTACATAACATTATCATTTTCTCTTTTATTTCATTTCGAATTTACAAAGTAAGAACATATTTATATATACTCTAATAGTAAGTAAAATCAAATAGGTTAGAGCTTGATTTTTAATTTTTTATTCTTATCATAATAATAACAATCTTTTATTAGGAAGCTCCATCACAATAGTGGTTTACATAGAGGTCCTAAATACTAGCTGTGTATTATATAAAAATACAATTAAAATATAAAAAATTTTAGCTAAAATCGAAATATAAAAATGATTGACATATAGACTGCAAAGATTAATTAAAAAAAAAACAATTACAAAAAACAGAAAAGAAACACTTCTTAAAAATTGGCAAAGTTACTGAGTTTCTTACAGTTCTCTCTAACTCATTAAAGTCTTTGAAACAGTGATACCGATGTTTTCCCCAATTGTATTTGATTTTGGAGAGAGCTTTAAAGCATCGTTATCCGTTTTTAAAAAGCTGAGAAGGTTCTCCTGTAAACCTTATAGCAGTAGTTTTAAACTAAAAATAACGTCCATCATCGTCTCAAATATAAATTGTCACTCAGCAGGTGAATAAAAGAACTAAGTATAGTTTCAGAGCTGAGCAAAGAGTTTCCAGCAATCTGATTGGTCGAGCGGTTCCTTATATGACGCTATATAAACCGCTCCACGCAGTTTATATAAAATGTTGTAATAAAATGTTAACAAATGCTACTAAAATGTTATGATTTTAGAAATTTCTCTGTTGTTCAGCTCTGAAATTATACTAAAATAGTTATTCGCCTCAGGTTCGGTGAATATTGTCGAATAATCCCCTCGACTTCGTCTCGTGGATTGTTCGACGATATTCACCTCGCCTTCGGCGAATAATTGTTAAATATAAATTTTCATACCTTAACAAGGGCGCCTATAAAATTTCAAAGCTCTTCGACTGATTTTTGAAAACTCAGTAAAGTATCATGGCCAGTACCATGGTGGTTGCATAGTTTTAGAAGCTGTTTGGCTGAAAAATATACATTAGGAAACAAAATGCACAGAGAAGCAATTAATCAATTCATTGTTGGGTCGAGAGATGAGCTTCTGGAAACTTCTTATATTTCATTCATGTTGCAGTCTCTGAAATCAATCAGGGAACGAAATAATCATTCATAATGATAGTCTCCGACACTGAGAGCGCCGGAGCAAAATTTTGAGAAAAGGATTTCGCGTCCCTCTCTGTGAATGTGTTATATGAATTTCATCGTCACCATTGTTATGGTTGTCAATTCCCTGTCGCGTATCAGTGGTTACGGGTGTAATTCAAACACACACGTTAAACTCTTCAAAAACTGTATTTTGTACAGCAGCAGAAAAACTTCCTCAGAGGGCTTAGCCTCGAGAGCACCTGCTGTGGGACGAAATTGAATGATTCACGAAGTCAGACGGCTTATCGTTACAGTAATCATCCCTAACATTCTTGGCCATAGGACTTCATTACTTACTCCACAATGCACTGCATTATATTAAAACCTTACAAAGCTCTTTGTTAGATTCCCAGGCCTGTTTGACACACATATACACAATAGCTCACACTTAATGAACCTTAATGCACGACTTTCCCTATTTTCATCGTTGTAAAATGTAATTGATTACGATTCCTTCGTTACGTGTTGTTTCATTTGACATAGTGAGCAATTCCTGAATATTAACTGTCACTCTCTACACAATAATCTCTAACACATATGCCTATATGGATTTGTTCGTCATTTTATTTGAATAGCAGAAATCAAAATACTCATAGAAAGATCGTTGATATATTTTATGAGAAACGATATGTCTTTCATGTAAGTTGAAGAAATATCGGCACTGCATTCAATGAAACCATGTTTCAACTTGCAACATGATTGCAAACATGTTGCAAACTGAGGAGTAAAGTAAGGTCAAGTAACAAAGACACTCCGAACATCAGTATTTTGCAGTAAGTTTTTTCCAGGTAAGAGGCTTACGCTTCATCTCCACTGAAAAGGCACACTATTAATGAAGGAGCCATAGTTATCAAAACACCACTAATAGCTCACTATTAGACGGCTGGCTGAAGTTCTCTTTGTTTTATTTGTAATTACGATGTAGATCACCTGAGTTTCCAATCAAAGACACCAGGAAGGTAACAGAGGCGGCGAAAGTGTAGATCAGTAGATCTGAATTGAACATCTGTAGATGGCAACGAAGTATTTTTTTTTTTAAATGATACAGCTTATTTAATAGATCCATGATTACCATCACGAATATAGAGCAAGGTGTAACACCATCTAGATAAAAAGCCAACACATGTTCCATAGTACAATTCAGAAGAAAGTGCAGTAGGTTTGGTAGGTGTAGTTTGGTGAAGTTAGGTGTCTTAGGTGTAGTTTTGTATAGTTTGCTGTAGTTTGGTGAAGTTTAATGTAGTTTGCTATATTTTGGTGTAGTCAGTGTAGTTGGCGTAGTTTGGTCTACTAGGTGTAGTTTGGTGTAGTAGGCGTAATTTGGTGAATTTTGGTGTAGTTTGGTTCATTAGGTGTATTTCGGTCTAGGATCTAGTTTGGTGTAGTAAGGTGTAGTAGATTTAGTTTGGTACAGTTTGGTGTAACAGGTGTGGTTTGGTGTAGTTTAGTGTAGTTTGGTGAAGTAGGCGGAGTTTTGTGTAGTAGGTGTAGTTTGGCGTAGTTTGGTTTATTGAGTGTATAGTAGTAGTGGTAGAATCTTTATTTATACACGATAAGAATTAAAGCTAAAAAGCTTGTGGGGTCGTGTACTTAACAAAATAGTATCTAGCCAACTTATGATTATACTAAGACACATTTCAAACTAAATAAGAAACTATAATACAATAAAACATTCAGTTTCCTCTCAACTTAAAAATGCTTGTAATCAGTTAATCTATTCCTAGCCGTCGAGCCTGATAAACTAGTAAAAGTAAAGCTTGTGAAGTGATTGTTTCTCCTGAGTAGCCTCCTGAGATTCTTAAGGGCGAAACTACCTACATTCTTGACATGATGGTTAACATAGTTCCATAGCACCGAACCTCTATATGCTAAAGATGCTAAAGAGTCCTTTAACAACCTAGTGTTGAATCTAGGTGTGGTTATTGCTTCTTGGTCTCTAAGTGAATAGCTACATTCCCGCCTTATGAATATGCTATTAATTAGAGATTGAGGTAGTGAGACTTTACTTGCTCTATAAAAAAGGTTAACTATTTGAAATTTGTATTCTAAATTGATCGTATCCCATACTGAAACGTCGAGAGCTACATTAGATTCCGTATCTTTGGATAAGTTGTAGACAATTTTTGCTGCTCTACAGTGAAGTTTCTCAATTGAGTACAGAAGATCCGAATTTGTACACGAACCCCATAATATAATACCTTACTTCACAAAAGGTAATATTACACTAAAATAAAACTTTAAAAGGACATTTTTGGGCAAGAACCTTGAGCGCTTCAATAAGTCTATTTTGTTCGCAAAGTTTTTCTTTAGTTCTAGCATATGCGGTATCCAGGTAAGCTTGTCATCTACAATCATTCCAAGAGGACGCGACTTTTTTTACATAGCCTAAAACAGATTTACCCTAAAATATTGGAGGTAGCGGTCCTATAATGGTTGGTATACTAATTAACATGACTTCGCTCTTAGCCGGGTGAGGTGTTAAGCGATTCTCTAGGCACCACCTGTAGACCTCTTGCAAAGCGTAGTTCAAGGAAGCAATCGCTGCGTCTGCAGACTCTCCGATGCTGAAAATTGACGTATCGTCCGCGTACATGAACAGGGATCCCGTGATAATGGCGGCGGGCAGATCATTAGTGAACAAAGTGAAAAAAATAGGGCCTAAAACAGATCCCTGTGATATACATTTTGTTACTGATAACATGTCAGATTAAATTTATTTGACTCCATTAATCACAGTGTACTGCATTCTTCCCCTCCAGTCTATTGTGTTGCAGTAGGTGAGGTCTGGTGTAGTTAGGTGTAGCAGGTGTAGTTTCGTGTAGTTGGTGTACTTTGGTATAGTAAGTGTTGTTTGGTGTAGTTTGGCGCAGTTTGGTTTAGCAGGTGTAGTTTGGCGTAGTTTGGTTTATTGGGTG
Organism: Stylophora pistillata; assembly: GCF_964205215.1. Lineage (NCBI taxonomy): Eukaryota > Metazoa > Cnidaria > Anthozoa > Scleractinia > Pocilloporidae > Stylophora > Stylophora pistillata. Next base: position 21,019,977 of record NC_142528.1, on the reverse strand, counting down.
TAGTTTGGTGTAGTTAGGTGTAATAGGTGTGGTTTCGTATAGTTTGGTTTAGCAGGTGTAGTTTGGTGTAGTTTGGTGTATCCATTGTAGTTTGGCGTAGTTTGGTTCATTAAGTGTTGTTTGGTGTAGTTGGTGTACTTTGGTGTAGTTGGCGAAGTTTTGTGTAGTTAGGTGCAGTTTAGTGTAGACTGATGTAGTTTAGTGTAGTTTAATGTAGATTAGTGTAGTGTGGTTTATTGAGTGTTGTTTGGTGTAGTAGTTGTACTTTGGTGTTGTAGGTGTAGTTTGGTGTAGTAGGACTGTGTAGTTTGGTGTAATTAGTTGTAGTAGGCGTAGTTTCGTTTCATACTACACCAAACTACACCGAACTACACCAAACTACACCGAACTACGCCAAACTCCACCGAACTACACCGAACTACACCAAACTGCACCGAACTACACCAAACTACACCGAACTACACCAAACTACACGGGAAGACACCAAACTACACCTACTACACCACACTACACCAAACTACACCGAACCACACCAAACTACACCTACTCTGAAAACTACACCTACTACACCAAATTACATCAAATTAACGAAATACGCCAAACTAGCCTTAATACACCAAACTACACCGAACTACACCCAAATTAATCCTATAACACCAAACCATCCTCATCTACACTAAAAAACTACACCAAACTACACCTACTCTGAAAATTACACCTGCTACACCAAACTACACTAATCAACACCAAACTACACCAAACTTCACCTAATAAACCAAACTATACCAAACTACACCCTCTACACTCTTTGCACCTTCTACATCTACTACACCAAACTAAACCAAAGTACACATACTACGCTTAACGACACCAAACTATTCCAAACTACACCTACTACACCTACTATACCTAACTACACCAAACTACACCAAACTGCACCAAACTACACTAAACTACACTATACTCACCTACTACACCAAATTACACCAAACTACATCGCTACACCTACTACACCAAAATACACTCACTACACCAAGGTACACCAAACTTTACCTGCTACACCTACTACCTTGAAGTACACCAAACTAAACCTACTACTCCTTACTTCACCAAATCTCGCCAAACTCCACCAAACAACACCTACTACACCAAACTCTACTCAACTACAGCTACTACACCAAACAACACCTACCACGCCAATCTACTCCAAACTACACGGGCTATCCTGAAACGATTGTGAGATGTTTATTTTTCTTTTGTAGAACTCCAACACGAACAGTAAATAATATCGGGAAATAGTGTGATCACGTGCAAATTCCAAGTAACTAGACCTTAGGCATTCAAAGTGATAAAACTGTTACTAAATCTAGTCGTCGTGAATACGAGCCCAAAGCTTCTCATGTTTTGTTAAGTTCAAATCATATGTGTTACGAACAGGAAGAATGTCATGGAGCTTGTCCTGTTCGCTCTAAATAATTTTTTTAAATACTTTATCAACTAGCCTTCATAATATTAGCAAAAGGTAAAGATGATGCGCATAGGATTTCCAAAACATTGAGACAATATGGCGGAGGTGGTTCTCATATTAAAAGCAAAATGGCGCCGAAACAGTATAAGAAAATGTATGAGAAAAGATTGTTTTTTCAAAATAGCTGTCTAAGAATGGGATATTCTTTCGCTGCGTACTTGCAAATGCAGCCTGTATCGGTTACAGCGTCCATCGCTACGAAAAAGAAACACTCAAATTCAAGCTTACCTTTTCCCAAGGTATACGAGTAAACTCATAATTCTGACTTCATTTTCCCATACAAACTCTTAAAAACTGCTTCCACTAGGTGTTACAATCCTTTCATCGCGAGAACAACCTTGTGAAGATTCGCAACTGCGTAGTTCGATATACATTCTGCAGAAGTTTGCTCAACTAATCGCTCGTAAACGGTCGAATATGTTGCCCCACAAATTTTCCTTGAGCCAGGAGACTCTTCGTATTTTCAAAGAGCTCAAAAGCCCAATACGCCATTTTTAAATACCCCAATTTTAGGAAGGAAGAACACGAAAGATCTAGATACAAGTCCCTGTAATTGCACAATCTGGCCGCCATTTTCCTTGTTTTGACGTCTCCTTTGGCTTTCTGGGATAGTAAAGTGCCAGGCCTTTCTCTGGTGGGGTTTTACGAAAATAGCAAGTTACGTGTTCACTTCACTTCCACCGCCGCCACATTGAATTGTCTGTTATACGACATACCGCTGAAATTTCGTAACGGGCTCAAAATGTCCCCGATTTCTGGTGATGGCCCGCTTTTGCACAACTTCAAACTCGCTGGAGAGGTACGCGGGGATATCATCACGCAAGACGGGACATGCCTACTCCGTGATCAGACGAATGCATGAGCAGAAAAACTGAATAAACTCGTCAGTGCCAAGACCAGATCGTTTAAGATAAGATAAACTATGTGGTGTTACATTTAAAATCATTAGAGATGTTTACGCCTACTTTTTTGGCATCGGAAACTATATCAATAGGCATACTATTAACAACAAGTGATCGAATAAAGTAGCTCTAAGTAGTGTTGCTAGTGCTAAATTTAATTCGCAGTTCCTTGCATTTCGTCTCGTTCAGTTGAAACTTATCCACGGACTCACGGTTTGCAAGGATGTCAACAGCGGCTTGAATATGACTGATTCTTACTTAACGTCTCCGAAATACTGATGTCATCGACCTACTTCCAGCGATCGGTGCCAGGAACATCTAGCTCGTTGATCATTATGATAAACAGCCACGGCCCCAGTTTTGTACCTTGAGGAACCCCCACGTGCGGTTGAGTGTCGAAAAGGACCCAAGGCCTAAGTAATGACTACGGCCAATCAGAAGAAAGGAAAATACCTTTAAGAGCCAATGAGAACTCAAAGTAAAACCAACCAAACGGCCTGGAGCGCGGGAAAAGGCGAGCGACCAAGTCGTGATTTCTTGTAGTTTTGAATCTGATTGGTTTAGAGACTAGCGCGAGATTTCTAGACCACTTAAAGTAAAAGCAAAGGGGACTTAGAATGAAAATTTCTGTCTCGGATACTTATAAGTGGTGAACAATTTATTCAAAACAACAGTTTTTCTCTTTTAACAAAGAAGAAGCATTATTTACATGGCTCACTTTTTTAATCTACCTGAGGCCTTCGAGGTCTTTCGTCCACCACACAGCTAAATTACAAACGTTTTATACGCTTATGAACTGTACCTGTAGTATGCCGTCAGTTCAATGTTTCCTTCTTCCCTATTGATGATGTCCAAAGCTGGCACATTTCTCGTTAATTCTCGTCCAGCTTCGAGCCTCCTTTTATGCGCGGAGAATCGAGGAACCCGACATCTTGAACAAGCCGATCTCAAGCCTTGACGAAAACTTTCAATAAATACGAAATACAACAAAGGGTTGAAAGCGCTGTTGTTACACATTAGCCAGTAACTCAAAGCAAATAAAAGCGGGTATTGCATTACAGTTGCTCCAAGCGTAGGACTAGCGTTTCCAAATTCGAAGATTATGAGAAAAACAAAAGCTGGTGCCCATGAAACAAAAAAGACAACTACAACTGATATCATTAAAATGGTGACCTTTCGCGCTGTACGAATAAAAAGCTCCTCTTGATTGCTGGACATCTCACCAGGAATGTTTCTTCTCCAAAGTCGATAAGAAATCACTGAATAAAGCGTAATCAATGCGATAAATGAGCAGACCATAGAAGCTATCGACAAGTACAAATTCCAAGAGCTTCGATTTCCTACCTCTTCACATCTTGGCCACACATTGCCGTCGTAGTATAATAATTGTGTGTCAGACACACTTGCTATAGGTAATGAAAGCGAAATCAACCACATGACCGGAATTGATATGTTTACCAGCCATTTTGATGACAGCTTGTAAGATAGTGGTCGAGTGACAGCAAGACATCGATCAATTGCGATAGCAACTAGGTTTAAAAGAGAACAATAAAGTGTAACAGAGTTTCCGTATTGCACCATTTTACATGTGACGCTTCCCATAACACCGCCAAACCATTTGCCTTCAAGAAAAATTCTTTTGATGGCGTTTGGTGTCATGAATACAGTGGTTAAAATATCACAAACAGCCAAGTTCATTATGAGATAGTTGGTTGATGTTTTTATGGACTGTTGCTTGGCTATGATGCAAATCACAAGAGAGTTGCCTATCGCAGACATCAGGAAACTGAATAATGTGGCTGTGGCAAAAATCACTCTTGTTGGTAAACTGAATTGGAAATCTGATGAGAAATGAGAGAAAATTCATCATTTTTCTGAGAATCCATAAGGGGAAATGCAAGTTCATTTCCAGCATCAACAGGAGAGGCACATCGGTATACTCGAAGTAGAGTCCATTTATTTTGATCATATCTATTTAGACTACTTACTCAGTTATGCATAGTAATTTTTCGTGTAAGTTTTCCTTCAAAATTAAATAATAATGTCTGAATAAAATGAGATCATGGACCGTTGTAAATTGGATGCCCAATCCTCAATTACAATTAAAAAAAAAAAAAACATTCCTTATGGCGCTTACTTACCAAAATATTCTTAGGGAAAGGAAAGGTTTTTTCAAATTTTCTGGGGTAAAATGCAATTAATGGGACTCACAGGAAATTACATTTTCCCCGTTCTGTTATGTAAATATTGAAGAAATAGAATACTGGCAGTCTATCACTTATTACTGCTCATGAAACTTTAACGAATGGGAGTGAAAAACTAATTGTGCGCTTGCCTTCCTCTAGATGAACAGCGTGTCCAGAATAGTTTTCGCTGAAAAGCTGAAGTAAGTCGCTGATGAGATATTCGGGATACTTAAAGCTCAAGTCCAGTAAACTATGAACTTCATAGGTCTTGGACGCATTAATAGAAAAAAATAATTATTTTGCGATAAGAAATTTTAACGCTGCAGGACCGGTTGGAATCATTCGTTTATGATGAAAACTCATGCAACATAATCGCTTTGAGCGGTAACGTTCTACCCAAAATGTCCACCCTTTAAACGAAGCCACATTACAGGTTTCTATGGAATTGGATGCAAGTCAGTCTGCCTCGCCGTATTTTTTTTTCTCTGTTCCTATATCTGTCTACCGCAAGAGAACAAGGGAAAACTTACTTTTCTGTAGATTTGTATCGTTGAGGCTTGATAAATTATCCTCGGCAGGCTCTGCAGATGTCACCCACACGTAGCAAACGAGAACTGGGCAAACAACATGACACCAAAGCTTATATGTCAGCATATTGCTTCAGTCTACCGGGAGAATGAGAACTCAGATGAACAGAGAAATGCCGTTTTGCGTATGATTTGTACTTCTGATTAACTGACTAGTGGTCTGCTTTTGACTCAATTTCATTTATTTACATTTCTGGGATAATAACGACTTAGATGACAAAGAGAACTAGATTTTATCGGTTTTCTTATAATTGCAGTCTTGAATATTAATGCTTTTGCGAAAGAAAATTTTTGTAGATACTCTGGCTAGTCTGATTATCACTAAGTCAAATGGATTTAAGTTTTGATTTTGATCCATTTGTGAAAAGTTAAAAGGTTCTCTTATGAACCTCATAACAGTTATTTAAACTAAGAAAGACGTCCATCATTATGTCGACATTCAATTGTCACTCAGCTGGTGATGAATGAGCCAAAAATTTAAATTTTCAAACACTATCAAGGGCGCCGATCAAATTTTCAAAGTTCTCTACATAATTTAAAACTGATCGAATAAATGTAAGATAAATATGGCTGCATTGTCCTAATTCGAGGTACTGCTGGTGTCAGCGTTGGAAAAGCATATCATTTTAAAATTTTTCTGAGTGAAATGGTCATTACATTAGTATCTATAAAATCCGTTTCAAAACTGCAATCAGTTTGATCAACAAAGACGCTCTTAATTCACTTTGACTAGAAATGATGTACAAACTGAGAGATTTTGGTAATATAGGTTAATAAAATACAATTTTTGACAGTTCATTGACCTTTAACAGATCGTGTTACAGGAATCGATTTAAAACTCCTCCGCTATTCTAGAACAATAACTGCAATTTATTACGTTCGTGACTTACAAGTCTGACTGCCGAGGCACTGCGAAGTAAAAAAGGTACGTCCACCGTGTCACTGATCTTGTTTTGCATTATATGGCTTGAACCTGGGGGTAACATGTGAAGGTGTAGTCTGATCGTCCGGGTGAGTGTAGTCCTGAGAAGGACTGTTGTCGGTGGTAGTGACTGACGTTTCGATTTATAAGATCAATTGTTCCGACTGCCAAGCCTCCTTCATCGGCGAGACTGGCAGAAACCTCACAACAAGACTGACTGAACACAGACGGGCGACAGAAAAGGTGATGTCAGCAATCACATTGCTGAACAGCATCGACTTACCAACCACAACATTGACTGGGACTCTCCGCAATGCCTAACCTACAGCACTGACTATTTTCAACGACTGACTCGGGAAAACTGGTTTACTAACTGAGAGCAGACTCCCCTAAACAGATGTCAACAACTACCCGCTCCATACAAACGACTCATTCACGACATAAACATCACAAACGACCGAAAAAGGACGACCTAACTTTACTGACAGATCGAAACAGACCAATCACGACCGACTTACGTCACTTGAGTCTTACAGCCAATAACATCACGGCAAAACCAACCGATCATTTCACACAAACTGAAATAAGAACATTCTACTGACAACAACTATTCACTTGACTCTGATGATGACTTCCGCACAGGTTGTCGAAACGTCAGTCACTACCACCGACAACAATCCTTCTCAGGACTACACTCACCCGGACGATCAGACTATACCTTCACATGATCTTGTTTTGTTTTATTATATGCAAAAGACATCACACAAATGCAAAACAACTGTCTTCTCAGTTATACTCAAATGAACAAACAGTTTACTTTTGATCGACTGATTTTCGAAAACCAAAGTATCTTGGACAGTACGATGGTGGTTGCGTAACTTTAGGAGCTTTTTCGCAGAAAAATTCATGTTAAGGAACAAAATTTGCAGAAGAGCAATTAATCAATTTGTTGTTGGATCGAAAGACGAGGTCCCGTAAAAACTGACAGAAAAATGACAATTTGGTCCTTATTTATCTATTTTGAGCAGTTTGATATGGATCAGTCTGTGAAATCAATCAAGCATTCAAATAATCATGCGCTAATAAATATTTCCTCAAATTTCTGCTTAAACCTCCAACAGAGCGCCTTTGAGGGAAGGATTTCATGTCTTTTATTATGATTACCATCGCGCGGTCACCATTGTTTTAATCATCGCCAACATTCTTGGTTACAGGAATGAATTACTTGTTCTATAATACATTATGTTATATATTTAACGAACATGCGAGGCTTTTTAGATTAAGCACGACACAGACAAATATACAAAAGCTCACATCTGATAAAACTACTCACCCAATTCTATTTGTTATAAAATGTTAATGACTAGGCCTCTTTCTCAGTTTGGTTTTTTTTTTTCAGTTTCTTTTGACATAGTGATAAATTCTTGAATTTTGACTCGCTTTCTTTTCATTTACTGCTGCAATTTCACTCTATATTCATCCACTCGTTGACTCAATTCTAAATTCAGTTCCTTCTTGCAAAAAGTACAAACCGGTTTTCTTCCCTCCGCAAAAACCAACATTCCAAATTCCAATTCGATCTGGAAACAGTGGACAAGAAGAGCCACCCAGTGGAAAGTCCATTGCTAAATTATTATTTATTATTTATCTTAATCTAAGCAATCTATCTCTAGTACATATACCTTTCTGGAGTAGTTAATTAATCTCAACTAAACAAAAAAAATGTCTATACAGATAGAGCATTTTAACAATCTGCAAGAAACGATAGACGACTTTAATTATATTCTACATAAGGTAAACTGGGGATCGCAGGCTTATGAAATTGATTGCACCATTTTGATTCTGTAGTCTACCATTTAAGTGGTGTAACATTTGTTATGGGGTATAATGGAATTCCCTCAATTCAACAGCCCTTCCCTCGTGCCTGTTCCTAATTGCTTCTCCTGTTTCATACTTCCGTCCAAACCTGCACATTATTAACCGAGGAGGTCGACAATTTGAACAGAATAATATTAGACCTTGACGGAAGCTTTCGATAAAAAGGAAATACAAACACGGGTTACAAGCACTGCTGTTTACGACCAACCAGAAACTAATGGCAGCGAAAATCGGGTTTTCTATCATTATTGACATATAAGCTGAATTAAAGTCGAATACTTGCGCAAGCATAGTCACAAAAATTGGTGCCCATGAAAGAAAAAACACGGTTACAATAGATATCATTGAAATAGTGACCTTCCGTGCTATTCGAATAGCAAGTGCTTGCTGATTTCTGGACACTTCACCAGGAATACTTCTTCTCCAAAGACGATAACAAATTACAGAATAAAGTGCAATTAAAGTGATCAGCGAGATGACCAAAAATACTAAAGACAAGCACAACGCAAAACGACTTCTTGCACGTATTACTTCATCGTTCCCAACTTGTATTGCCATCTCTAGCGATAGCAAACATGAACTCAACCATACGAGAGGAATCCCTGTTTTTACTAGTCGGTTTGATGAGACTTTGTATGTCAATGGTCTAGTGACGGCCAGAAATCGATCGATGGCGATGACAACCATGTTGAAAATTGAGGAATAAAGTAATATAGAAACTCCTAACATAAATATCTTCCTAGTAAGATTTCCCAAATAAGATGCATATGCTTCATCTCCACTGTAAAGGTTTACAATCAGTGAGGGAGCCTGAATCATAGTAATCAAAACATCACTTATAGCTAAGCTCACTATTAGACAGTTGGTGGATGTTCTCATGGTTTGGTTTTTGATTACAATGTAGATCACCAGAGAGTTTCCAATCAGAGACACCAGGAAGGTTACAGACGAGGCGAAAGTGAAAACCACTTTTGTAGGGAGGCTTAATTGTGAACCTGTGGATAAGAACAAATTTGTTTTCCCCCAATAAACACCATTTCTTTGCAAAAAAAGTGATATGTGATGCCTAATGACAATCTAGACGAGAAAAAAATGATCAACTTTTCACTTGCTGAGGCGATTAAATTTTATGTTTCGAAGGTCCTATCATTAATAGAATTCACAATTGTCTGTGATTAATTAATTCCTTTAAGAAATGTCTTCGCTAAAAGGTTTTAGTAAGTTATATCATTTATAAAAACGGCAATCAGTAGCTTGTCATTCTTTTTACTTTTTAATTAAAGAATTTTTTGTATATTTGAGAGTGGAGTTAAAGAAAAACTGTGCTGGAGTGTCATTTGATCCTCAGAACACAGATGCTGGTTATCATAAAAAAAACCACAGGATGTTCAGAGATAAAGATATTTGAGATGTCTCCCACAAAGTCTAAATTACTTTTAGCGACCAGTATTTCCCTTAGTGTTACAAAGCAAGAATAAGAAGCGAAGAAGACCGTGACCGAATCGCTACAAAAATCAAATAAAAATGCAATACTTGTTTCCGTATGATTTGTGCCGTCTGCCACTGACTTCCACACGCTGTACGCTAAAATCATCCAAGCAAGACCTGATAACATCATTTGGGTGTTTCGCGAAGAGATCGAAACTTGAGAAGATATCTCGTTCAGATAGTTCTGGATATCTCGCGGTGAGGGACTGTTTTCTTCACCGTCTGAATAGAATTGCTTGGGTGCATTGTTGGAAAACAGATCGTCATTGGTGAGCTGAGGATTTCATAACCTTTTGAGGCGTTTTTATGTAAAATATTGATTATGGTAATGAAGTTTATGAGTTTTAATTAAAGTAGTTCCTTCTTCCTGCTAGGCAAATATTTCTCAATAATTAATTTCACCATGAAATCAAAACTTTTTCTATCATGATTAGGAAAGATGGAGTTCATGTAATTAAACCAATCTACTGGTGTTTCTTTAGGTTTCTTTAGCTCTGCTGTCACTCATTGGGCATCATTACGTTATCAGAAATGAGCTCTGGTAAGTCTAGATCAAGATAACAACGCTACATCAAACTCAAATGGTGCCGATCCATCAATAGTGATAAAAATATGTGCAGACCCGAGAGATGAATATTGTAATAGGTTTAATGGAAAATATTCTAGGATCTTACCTCACGTAGTAAATTTCAAATTTGCAACGACAATAAATGTCATTCTGCTCGGTAGTTTTCGTACAATAACATCGAAGAAATAGAGCACATTACTCCTGTACATATTCTTCAACTTACTTCTGGCTCATTTTCACTGACTCTTTTCTATTGCAGATTAGTAATCATTTTTTTTTGCTTTTTATTTCGACATCGAATTACAGGCAGAATATACATTAGGTTACCACCATATAATCATATCTGCAAGGATTAAAAAAAGATCCACTTAGCATGAAGCTAGTAAGAACAAAACAGCTCCTCAAATGTATACATTTTCCATTGACAGTCAAGATAACCCTTGATACGCATTTATACAAATATTTCCGCAGTGTTTTGACAACTGAGAAGCACTCATGATCATTTTCGCAGTTCCCATGTCAGTCATTACGGATAATGTCTTTTTCTTTTAGAATGTGAAAGATATAAAATTAAAATAACTCAACCTAAAGTTGAGCAAAAAAGAGGCAATAACTGTTAGACTGAATATTTGATTTGAAGAGACTGTTTTGTTAAAATACTGCTCAGTGCGAAGAATAATCGAAAAACTCTAATGAAAATATCATGCTGAGTTTTCATCAGTGGTATGAATATTTCAGAGGAATCGTACCTGCCTTGTTGGAACGTTGCTCAGTGACTCTGGTGACGCAAAAAATGTTTCTAGGGTTGGGAGTGAAAATTGCCACTGCTTCTAGATAGACTACGAACAGCTCCTGTCATGTGTTAACCAAAGTAAACGTTGTTCGAGTCATCAAAAATCGACAAAAAAATCTTTTCGTGTTCTAAATTCAATATCATGATGGGCATCCCATAACGACCATAATGATGACGATGGTGTTAATGATTTTTTTTTCTCAACGTGTCTCTGATAAATTGCCGTGAGTAAAACCCTTTGATAACACTGAGACACCAGCATCTAACTCATCTTACTGCCTGATCTCGATGTGCTGTGCGTGTGCGTCATTTGGCGAAGGAAATATTTAAAACATGAGTTAAATAGAAGCAAATGGCCCGTGTATGGTTTCTCTACTCAGTAGTTTTCATTTCCTGTTACGTAATATATTCAACTTGATCACTAAGGAACAGAATTCTAATCTTCTGGCTGTTGTAGGTATCTCAAAAACATGGGTGCTAAAGCTCGCTATTTAATTTGATTATCGTTCTTAGCGCGCATCTAGCCTTAATTGTTTCAGGAAGAATTTTCCAAAGCTTAGGCGCAGCGATAGAGAAAGCTGTCACCTTACATGGAAGTGAAAGACTTAGGTACTCTCAAAAGCCTTTTTGATGCTGAACGTAAATCGCGCTTAGGAGTATAATTCTCTAATAAAGTACTTAAATATGATGGCCCATGGCCATTGCTAACTTTAAATGCTGTGAGTAAGACTTAAACACTTTTCGCTTGTTGATAGGCAATCAGTGCGATTAGCGAAGAACTGGAGTGATATGCTCCCTGCGCTTTTTTCTAGTTCCTAGTCAAGCTGCGGAATTTTGCAGTCTTTGCGCCTTACTTAATTGTTTCGCAGGTAAACCAATGAAAAGACTGTTGCAGTAATCAAGTCTTGATTTTACCAAAGAATAAACTAAGCACTCTGTGCTCGATTGATGAGGATACTTTCTAATTCTAACAATATTTCTGATCGCTAATGAAGCCGTACTAAATAAGTTATTCACTTGGCTAGACATAGTTAGATGATTGTCAAAGATACCCCTTAGGTTGCGTGCTTCTACAGTGGTAGAAATAGAATGATTGCCTACATTAATATTAGGAACGGCAGTATGATTTGACAAGCGAGATTGGAAATGAACTAAATCGGTATTTGACTCATTGTTGCAAAGCATATTTTCTCGAAAGAAAGACAGAATGTCATTAATACACTGTTCAAGATCAATTATAGCAGAATGTCTAAAATCTGGGTTAATTGTTATGTATAGCTCAGAATCATACATACAGTCAAGACCATTGGACATGATAATGTCTTCCAGTGGGGCAAAATATAAGATGAACAATTGTGGGCCGTAGCACAGAGTCTTGTGCCGGCGGTTAGCTCAATGGATAGAGTACCGAGTCCAAGTCGCAAGAAATCAAATCTGGTATTCACCGAATCGAAATATGGCGTCCAATTTTAATTTCCATTGTTCTGGACTGACTAGCCTCTCACACATGTGATAATCCTTTAGTGTTTTCACGTGAAGACGAGGCTAGTAAGTCTAAAACAATGGTAATTCAGATATATCAACAAAGTTGAAATGGTAAATTGGCCACCGTAATGATTACAAAAGCTGACGTTTCGAGCGTTAGCCCTTCGTCGGAGCGAATAGAGGAATTGTGGGTTGTGTGTGCTTTTAAAGGCAGAAAATGGAGCTACGTTATTGGTGGGTGCATGGCAACGAGAAAAACATGAATAAATTAGTGGAATGAAAAGCGTTCATTGATCCCTGTGGGATTTAGACTGCCGGTTTGAAAGATGAGCTTTTGTTCAAGATTTTTACGGCTTTGAGTCAGTTTGCTAGACATAACGTCTCGTAGTCACGTTCGACGCACTAAAAACTACTATAAAACGAATACAAGAATTGTAAAAACGTGTAAAATGGTATATAAAAAGTCACTAGTAAAAATGTAGCGGAATTCCAAATCGATTTCGATCAATTACGATCCTCATCAGTAGTACTCCGCCATGTTCAAAAGTATTTTGAACATGGCGGAGTACTACTGATGAGGATCGTAATTGATCGAAATCGATTTGGAATTCCGCTACATTTTTACTAGTGACTTTTTATATACCATTTTACACGTTTTTACAATTCTTGTATTCGTTTTATAGTAGTTTTTAGTGCGTCGAACGTGACTACGAGACGTTATGTCTAGCAAACTGACTCAATTATCGAACACGTTCCTGGCCTCGGCCCACAAAATTTCATCACATTTTACGGCTTTCCGTGCCACCTAAGTGCAAGGAAAGACCGCAGATTGCCATATGTTGCTTAGAATGATTGGGTAAATTAAAATGTCTAGCGACTGGTTTCGATGTGTCCTTGTCATTCCTTTCCACGTCTCGAAGGTGTTCTCGGAATCGGTCACCTAGTCTTCTGCCTGTTTCGCCGATGTATATCTTTTTGCAATAAGTGCAAGTTATGCAATAGATTACATTAGCGGAGGTGCACGTGAAGTGATCGGTGATCTTAATGGATCGTTTAGGTCCCGATATTTTATCAGTGTTGTGAATGAAAGGACATGTTTTGCATCGTGCACGAGCGCATTTAAAAGTGCCTGGTTGCTCATTAGTCTGAAAAGAACTTCTGACCAAGAACAAAAACTTCTGAACAAAAGCTCATCTTTCAAACCGGCAGTCTAAATCCCACAGGGATCAATGAACGCTTTTCATTCCACTAATTTATTCTTGTTTATCTCGTTGCCATGCACCCACCAATAACGTAGCTCCATTTTCTCCCTGTATCCTTGATCAGTCAAAGAAAATAGCAATTTAAAAAGGTTACTTGTATTTCCAGGACTAGTGTTTGCGCCTCGAGGAACTCAGTCTTACCCTCCTCTCCTGCGTATATAACTCGATGTACGCCCGCTAAGCATCATCACCAATTCTTAAAAATACTGAATGTTCTAGTGTAGTTTTAAGTGTAAAACAGTTGTTAAAATCCGCATGAGCATCTTAGAGCATCTCTTCAACGCGATGTCCAACTCATTTTGAAACCTTGTTTTACATATCACTTATAAGCTCACTCGTTTATAAGCCGACCCCAAAACCCTTACAAAATCGTATAAGCCTAGGGCTTATAACTGGGACTCTACGGTATGCCAACTCTGGGAAACTTTTGGGTAAAAAAATGACGTTGATCACCTTCTGTGTATACTGAACCCTTGACCGGTGTGCCTACATACTTCACTGCCTGTAACTGTCTTTTGATTGATGTTACTCCCCGTAAGCTTCAGCCGGGGTGTGTGTAAGTAAAATGCGATTGTTCTAGGTGTGTGGATGGGGAGGGATGAGGTTGTACGTAATTTCTGACGGTTTAGGGATGGGTAATAACCAACTTCTCCTCTTAGGAGTTGGGCTATTGCCTAAATTTTATCTCCAGAACGGTTGGTTCTTTTGGATTCCCTCCCTGGTAACTATAACGTTAGTACATACCACGTCATTCTTTGGAGCGTCCTCTCTGCTAACATCAGAGTTGCCGATGTCTTGCGCTTAGGTGGGAGTTAATTTGTACGTAGAATATAAGGAAATATTCCTTTTCGTATCAAACAGTGACACAAAATAGGCCTTATTGGGATCTTCTAGAGGTTTCTGTTGAATTTCTAAGGATATGAATTACGGACGCCTCTAGGCTTCCAGGGAGGCCTTCAAGACGCTTGCCCTCAACGAAAAATGGCGGCGGTGTTTGTTTTTTGCCCCAAAACATTCCGTGGACTCTCAGCCAGTGACTTCGGTGTCTCTCCAAAGAAGCGAGAATAAACTGAATAATAAAAGACAAGTAAGACCAGCATCTAGAATACAGCTGTAATAACTCATTCGTTTTCATGAATACTTTCGTTACGACATGTTATTACGTCATCAATTCTAAAGTGATAAAAAATCACAAGCCCCCATCGAGTTTTTATGTTCACCGCCTTTAAGATGTCTTCAATATATGTGTCCCTATAAGTTTTCAGCTAACAGCCATACCTAATTGTAGACCAATCCCTACCCAAACGCAAGGGGGGTGGTCTACATCCAGAGGCTTTAGGTATGAACCGGTACACAAATTTTTTACGGAAATATCTGAACATGTCATCCATTATATCTGAAGGACGAAAACTCGCGTTTTGTCTGGCCTAGCGAAGTGTGTGACTGGCGTACAGACGTCACGGTGTTTTTGAGACGCACAGCCAAATAGAATCTGCTTAAATACAAACCGTAATCGACCGTCAATGCTACCAGACACGTCAAAAGAGTAAAGAGCAACAAGAAAAGACCAGTGCGTAGAGGATGTAAAATATCTCATTTGATTTGAAACTAAAATGTACTAATTTAGTAGTGCCCAGGCTTCGGTTACAGTAACTTATATTTTAATTTCCTGTATTTTTTTTCCAATTGTCCAAAAATTGGAAGTAATAGCCTTGAAATTACGAATATTGAGCCAGCCTTCAGAAAATGAAAACAAAGGGTTCCTAGTTTTTGATAATAAAGTAGCCTTGACAGCTTATGGGATTTACATGTGACCTGAATTCCAAAATGACGACATTTGCAAAACATATTTAGTTCCCCGAAGTTTTGAGCTCCAAAGTAATTTTTTAAAGGTGCATTGTTACTTTAAACATTGATAGACTACCACCGTTGAATCGTTGAATATGTAAGGAGTGGAAGGTTCACTTTTGGAAGCGGTTTGGTACATTTTACTGCAAATATTCATTCCCTAATCCATTGTGATTTGTGTAAGCTCAATTTCAATATCTCTAAAATCACATAATCATAACAATCAACTTTTATTAAAACCATTGTTTTTCTTGATGTATTTTTCCCCCTAGTTTTACCAGAATTTTCACTTGAAGATGGTGAAGATGTAACCGAAGACACTAAAAGTACGAGCAAAAGAAAACCCGCACCTTTATTATTTTCACCGTGTTGATGGTAGAGATCAGTTTGAAAAGGCACCGAACCAAATTCTATTTTAGTTATGATAATAAAAGTCTCAAATTGACTACCGTTAAATATTTAGAACCCTGTTCAATACTTTGGTATTTTCTTTTACATGTGGTAATGATATCATGTTCCACGCGAAGTTGTATTTGTTCTATGAACGCAACAAAGGTAAAAATGCTATTAAAAATAAGCAACTCGATGGCAATTTCTCAGCTTAGATAGATGTGTTTTCGTCTTTTAGCAAGGAATTTTTTCAATCAAAGATTGTTCTGCATCAGTAAGATGAATATGCAAAGAACTCAACCTCTCCATCCAACAAAAGGGGAACTGCCTATGCAGTATGGCTGTTTTGAAAGTACAACTGGCGGTCAAACAACATTTCATTTAATATTTTATTTCTATGGTTTTTTCTTCGACAAGTAAAAAGAACATATTTTCGTACTGATTTTTGATGGACTATTAATTAGATTAGATTAACTGTCCAAACTGTTATCGTTTCTGATAATTATGTTTTTTTCTATATTTCAGTAACATCAAGTTTTACTTACCGGAATCTCTTCTGGAAGATGTAGCAGGAGCCACTAAGACTGCGATAAACACGAAAGGCCAAACCTTTACCATCAACATCGTGCAAGCTTTGAAAGTCAGTTTCAAATGCTGTGAACAAGCTAAAGTGCGTTTTGCTTATGCCATTAAGTGTAGCATAACATGGCCATATTTGGAGCTTTCGTCATTGCTTTGGAATTTTCCTTTAGGTTTTCCCACAAGCTGTCTTTGTTGTTGTTAAAACAGCTCGAGGTAGAATTGTTTTGAAGAAAGAGCAAGGCTTTAAGAAAGTAAAAATTTCATATCTCGCAAAAAAAGATATGGCTTTTCAGTAGCAATGATTACGGGTCTAAAATGATGATAGTAATTTAACTAAAAAAGAAGAAAACGATAAACTAACGATAGCACCGACAGACTACACCGTGCACAACTGTTTCTTAAAAATATTTACGAATTCCTACATCCCGTACAACTTGCCAGAGGTTTTAACTGAAGGTGCATCAGTAGCTACTAAAACTGCGCTAGCAGGAAAAACTAAAACTTCGTCATCAACGTTATACCAGCCTTGAAACCCAAACTGAAATAAAGTAAGCTTGTCCTGCTCACTCTAAATAAATTGCTTAAATAGTTTATCAACTATCCTCACAATATGAGAAAAAGGTAGAGATGATGCGCATAGCCCGCTTTTGCACACCTTCAAACTCGTTGGAGAGGTACGTGCGGACATCGTCACGCAAGAAGGGACATGCATACTCCGTGGTCAGACGAATGCAAGTGCATAAAAACTGAACTAACTCACGGGTACCAAGACCGCGTTTAAGATGAGATAAACTATGTGGTGTTACATTTCAAATCATTGGAGATGTTGACGCCTACTATTTTGGCACTGGAAACTATATCAATAGCCATGCTGTTAACAACAACTGGATCGAATAAAGTAGCTGAAAGTAGAGTTGTTAGTTTTAAAGTTTATTCGCAGTTCCTTGCATTTCGTCTCGTTCAGTTGAAACTTTCCACGGACTCACGGTTTGCTAGGAGGTCAACAGCGGCTTGAAATTATTGTCTTGATTCTTACTTATCGTCTCCGAAATAGTGACATCATCGACATACTTCCAGAGATCGGTGCCAGGAAAATCTAGCTCGTTGAACATTATGACAAACAGCCACGGCCCCTGTTTTGTACTTTGTACCATTATGTAAAGATCTATCCAATAAAATTGCGCATGGCAGCCACAAACTCAGCCATCTACTCCCAACACGTTCCCAGCAGATGTACAACCTTAGATCTGGTCGCATCTTTACCGCACCCGTGTGCAAGTCTAACAGATTTAGAGACAGTTTTGTTATGAGCCACTGTATATAATATATATATCTATATATTTTTTTAACATTCGTCTTATTGTATTGTACATTTTCATGTAATTCAGTCATTTGACTGCAAAGTGTTTTTAATAATAAACGATGCAACGAGGAAAAAACCCGAGGCCTAAGTAATGACTACGGCCAATCAGAAAGGAAAATACCTTTAAGAGCCAATAAGAACTCAAAGTAAAACCGACCGAACGGTCTGGAGCGCGGGAAAACGCGAGCGACCAAGTGGTTATTTGTTTTGGTTTTTCCTTAGAGACTAGCGCGAGATTTCTGGGCCACTTAAAGTAAAAACAGAGGAGACTCAGAATGAAAATTTCTCTCCGAATAAGTGGTGAACAATTTATTCAAAAGGACAGTTTTTCTCTTTTAACAAAGAAGAAGCATTATTTACATCGCTAACTTTTTTAATCTATCTGAGGCCTTCATGTTTAGTTAAACTTAGTCCGTGACGTTTTTCCTTCGTTCTTGTTTTTCTTGTTGCGTAACGTCTCGGTACATATACACGAAGTACAGTTTAGTCACATGTTTTTTGGACCGTAGCTACTAACACGTGTTCTTATGGACGAGCTCTTGCGGCTGCATCTCTTCCTTTTTTTGTTTGGTTCGCACAAAATGTGCGTAGGATTTCGATTAACGCTTGTTTTTAGGTATTCATCTGTTTATTCGTCCTTTTGTTTGTTTTCTTTCCCAGTTTTTCACCGTCAGGTAACCGATTTCTCGTGACATGTTCATACTATCAATTGTGATGGTCGAAAATTAAAGGAATATTACGGATAACGCGTCGAAGTTTTGTGCTATCCCCAACATAGTGAAAAAATTTTCCGTCTTACCAAGAGTAATTCGTTGAAGACAGTCCCTCTACCCGAATTTATTGAGGAATGATCGCTTCGAGTGCAATTGATGGTATAGGTGGAGTGGATCACAGGATTGTGGATCGAGGAATAGACCAAGTTGATTCAGGTTTTTAGATAAATCAAATGGACCCTGGAATGAGCCTGTCGGTTAAAGCCAACCAAGATTTTCCCCTGGACATTGGAGTCACAGCCTTTCCACTGCCGTCTGCTGATCTTAATCCACCATCAGCACTAGAAGCATTTGGATACTCGCTACGCCAGGACCCCCTGCCAAATACACAAATCGATTTCAGTGAAGTTTTGCGGCAAAAGGGTATAAGTGAACAACATCGACTGGCGAACTCGTGGAACAAAGTTGCTAGATACGTCGCTGCCGAAACGCAACAACTGCGTACTTGTCTTTACACAAATTGGGACCCCTCATCCGCCCAGAAAATGGTAGAGAGTTTAACCCTTGCCTGGAATTCCTTCGAAGCTATTCATGCATAGTACGTTCCAGGAATTAATGAAAGGAAACGTCTTCACGAAGTAGGAGCAAGATTCGAGTCCCTCAAAGAAACAATGACAATGCTGATCGAAGAATGTGAAAAGAAAATGCAGTCAGATCGAGAAACACAAAAGCACGAAGATGAAATCTCTATAAAGAGTGGAAAAACACACCGGAGTTCTGTGTCTTCAAAGGCCTCTTCATCATCTAGATAGGAAAAGTTACGTACAGCTCTGTTAGCCAAGAAGAAGCTGAAGCTCGCGAAGCGAAGAGCTGAAGAGGAGGCCGAGTTAGCCAGACAAAATGCAAAAACTGAACTGAGGCGTTTAGAAGATGAGGCAACTTTAGCCGAGCTAGATTGGAAAATCGAAAGGGATTACGATGAAGGAACTGGTCTACTGGGCGGAAATAATGAGGTTCCTCCAAATTATGGAACTGATAAGCTTCCATTCCAACACAGCCGTAAACCTGCTCTTGAAGAGTCGGAGCCAAGTAGACTGGACATCTCTAAGAGGCCATGTAAGACAATGCCAGATGTTGCACCAGTAGATTACTCCACCCCCTTCGACAAGGTACCAGTGCATGTTTCCCCCATGCGCGAAAATAAGGAAGACCGGCTACCAGTTACCAACTTCCGTCTCTCTTGCCATGAAGACCTAAACTCCTTTGAGTGCAAGCCTAAGGCTGTTCCAGTTACTAAAGAAGAGGAGAATACCCCTAAAGATCATGTAGCAGTTATGTGGAAGGTGCAACTCCTAAATGGTATTGTCCCGACTCAATTTAGTGGTAATCCAGCTGAATTTCCCTTCTTTAGGGAGCAGACCCGCACACATCTTGAAAGTGAGCTGCTGAATGACGCCCAAAGAGTTGAGTACTTACCAAAATTCTTGAAAGGTGAAGCGCTCAAAGTAATCCAAAGAAACCGAGGCTGCTCCTATGATGATCTCATGAAGACTTTAGAGGAGCGTTTTGGTCAACCCATCCAGGTGTCTCAGGCCTGCATTGAGGACCTCGTTTCTGGCCTTAGGCTCACCTATGGTGACAGTGTGAGTATGCAAAACTTTGCTGAGGAGTTGAACACCGCATTAAAAATCCTGAGGGGTGATGTTGAGCGAGAAGCTAGTGCAGCTACCAATCTGAGAAGGATTGTAAACAGACTCCCAAATGACCTGATCACAAAATGGCAGACTCAAAACTATGAGATAGTCAGCAGAGGTAGAACTGCCCGATTGCAGGACATCGCAGACTTCGTCAAAAGGCAGGCCTCAATCCGAAACGACCCGGTATTTGGATCCCAGCGGCAAAGACGAGAAAACAAAGAGGAAAACAGGAATGCCCCGAGAAGCAAAGGGGCACTACTGCTGCCTGCAAAGAATACCACAATCTCATCCACACAAGCCGAGAATCAATTCAGAAAAAAACCCTTAGCCACCTGCTCCATCTGTAAGTCTGGATCTCATCGTTTGCAGCACTGTCCGATCATTTCGCAGTGCGATCGCGTGGCTGTGAGGCGTCAGTACGCAGCATCGTATGGATTTTGCTTTAATTGCGGCTGTCCCAAACCTAATCACAGTGGTTCCGCCTGCCCAGAGCCCCCAGCTTGTACCAAGTGCACTGGTCATCATCTAACATTACTGCATAAGGAGAATGACAGTGGCCGTCGCTTCAGGACAAGAGATCAGAAAGGAGATGTTGTGAATAATAATGCCAACCAACAAGTGCCTCCTGCTGCTACACCTCCCCTACAACCACAGGGTTCAAGACAAGAAATAGAACCTCCAGCGGGCAACAAACATCAGTCCTCCGTAAGTTCAAATTGCATAAGCACCGAAAGGGCTCAAGTCTTGCTAAACGTGCTACCAGTAACTGTCACCACAGAGAATGGTGCTTCCCTTTCTACCTATGGGTTTTTGGACAACGGCTGTACTGACACTCTCATTGATAGTGAACTTGCTGATCAGCTTAATCTGGAAGGACCTTTAGAACAAATTAGTATCAAGACGATAAGGAACAAAGAGGAACTGATAGGAAGTAAATGTGTGTCATTCACCCTAAGTCCTGTGGAAGGGTGTAGCCGTGATATAGATGTCAATGAAGCCTATGTCCTCCCAGATCTCAATCAGTCGGAACAAATTTTGCCAGAGAAAGTAGATTTTAAGGACTATCCCCACTTGCAAGATCTGACCTTTCCAGAGGTTGACATGAAACGAGTATCAATAATTGTGGGCAACAATGTACCCGCAGCACACTTGAAAAATGAGGTCAGGTTTCCACTAGACGAAAATGGCCCCCATGGTTATCGATCTCCACTCGGTTGGAGTATCGCAGGGCCCCTAAACAGTAGCCGGAGAAAGCAAGCGTCTGTTAACTTTCTGTCAGTCGGCACTCAGCATGAAGACCCAATTGAACGTTTCTGGAAGATCGAAGACTACGGAGCAACGAGGACAGGCGACAAACCACTGTCTATTGAAGATAAGCGAGCTTTGAAGATTCTAGAGGATACCACCACATTCGTAAATGGGCATTACGAAGTTGGCCTTTTGTGGAGGGAAGATGAGCCATGGCTGCCAAACAACTACACCCTAGCCAAAAGGAGACTGGAACTCCTTTGGCGACGCCTCACAAAACCTGAAAATCGGGAGCTTGCTGCCAAGTACCGCGAGGTCATGAATGAGTATATCTCTAAAGGCTACGCCCAAAAACTATCTCGTGAACAAGCAGCTATGGAGACTTCATACACCTAGTACCTGCCTCATCACCCAATAATCAATCTCAACAAACCTGGAAAGCTTCGCATCGTTTTCGATGCCGCAGCTGAGTTTCAGGGCACATCCCTAAACAAGAATCTCTTCCAAGGCCCAGACATGACCAACAGCCTCATTGGAGTGCTGCTGCGCTTTCGGCAAGGAAAGGTTGGGCTGGCCACTGATGTGGAAGCTATGTTCCACCAAGTAAGGGTGCGAAAACAAGACCAAGATGCTCTACGTTTCTTATGGTGGACTGATGATTACGGACAGCCCCCAGACGTTTATGTCATGGAAGTGCACATATTCGGTGCTACCTCCTCTCCTTGCGTTGCAAACTCTGTCTTGAGGAGAACAGCTGCTGACAATGCTGAAAGGTTTGAGAAGGGAGTCACTGCCATTGTTGAGAAGAATTTTTATGTCGATTATGCCTTACCGTCATTCAAAGACGAGAACTTGGCAGCCAGAGCAGCATCCAGCTTGGCAGAAATGTTAGGAAGTGGTGGATTTCGCTTGACAAAGTTCATGTCAAATAGCAAAGACACCTTGTCCAAAATACCTGCTGAAAGAAGAGCCAAACCAGAACTGAATCTTGACCTGGATGAATTACCAGTGGAAAGAGCCCTTGGAGTACGTTGGTTTGTTGAGACAGATCAGCTAGGCTTTGAAATTAAAACTGTAACTCGCCCCGAGACAAAGCGTGGGATCCTATCCACCGTCTGTTCTCTGTATGACCCCCTTGGCTTTGCTGCACCTGTAGCCCTCACGGCAAAAGCGCTGATACAAGATGTATGGAAGGCTAAGCTAGATTGGGATCAACCACTAAATGAACACTTCGTAAGTAGATGGAGATCTTGGACGACACAGCTGCAGTCCTTGTCAGAATTGCGCATCCCGCGTTGTTACTTTCCCCCTAGATTTGATGCGCTGAGGTGTAAACTACAGCTACACATCTCCGATGCTTCGGAAGTTGGGTATGGAGCAGCTGCATACTTGAGAATTCAGGATCCTAACGGCCCCGTCCACTGTTCATTCGTGATGGGCAAGGCAAGAAATGCTCCTATTAAGTTCACGAGCATCCCAAGACTTGAACTACAAGCAGCTGTCCTGGCTACACGCCTAAATAAGATGCTGAGAGAAGAGCTAGATTTGTGCATTCGAGAAACCAAGTACTGGACCGACAGTGAAATAGTGCTCCACTACTTAAGAAATGAGAAGCGCCGATTCCAAACCTATGTCGCCAATCGCGTAGAAGAAATCAGAGAAAACTCAAAACCCGATGACTGGAATCATGTACCGGGTACCTTAAATCCAGCTGATGATGTCTCACGTGGGCTGAACCCTTCACAGCTGAGCTCAAATCACCGTTGGTTACGAGGGCAGGAATTCCTCTGGCAGTCAGAATCTGTCTGGCCCAATGCAGAGCTGAAGGAGGTTCCAGATGAAGTATTGGAGCTGAAAAAGGTCACCCACGTTAACCTTACCGACATAAGCACCGATCTCCGTACTAAACAACCAGAACCGCTTTCTGAGAACTCTTCAGCTGTTATATCCCAGTGTATCATCCATCGGATACTAAGTGGCTGCTCCGATTGGAATCGACTCAGACGTCAAGTGGCTTGGCTTACTCGCTTCGTTCACTTCCTTTCCAATCGGGAGACTGTTCAGAAGGGCCACCTTGCCTTAGAGGACTATAATGCTGCTGCCGTAGTCATCGCAAGACTTGTCCAACGTTCAGCTTATTCCTAAGAAGTTAAAGACCTGAGGGCCAGAGGTGAAGTTAAGTCATCCAGTAACATTGTCAGCCTGAATCCAGTGCTTGATGACCACGGTATTCTGAGAGTCAAAGGGCGCGTGACATCACCGCCAGTCGCTGACGCTGCTAGGATCCAGGTGATTCTGCCACGAAATCACCCAGTAACAGCCATGATTGTCCGCCATATCCACGAATCGATCGGCCACCTTGGCCGCGAGCACCTGATAGCAAAGGTACGCGAGAAGTATTGGATCCCTCAGATTAGAGTTTTGGCTCGATCCATCCTCGCACGATGTATCCTGTGCAAGAGGTTAAAAGCGGAGCCGATGACTCAGCAAATGGCTCCTCTCCCGAACAGTCGTATGATGGCCTATCAACCTCCATTTTCGTACTCAGGCATGGACCTATTTGGACCCCTATATGTAAAGCACGGAAGAGGAACAACTAAACGCTGGTGCTGTCTGTTTACCTGCTTAAATACTCGTGCGGTCCACCTTGAATTGGTTCAGTCGATGAGTACGGACGACTTCCTACTGTGTTTACGAAGATTCATAAACCGTCGCGGTGAAGGGCTTGAACTAAGATGCGACCGAGGCTCAAATTTCGTCGGAGCTGAAAGGGAACTCAGAGAAGCGCTTAAGTCGTGGAACCAATAACAGATTGATCGGGAATTGCTGTAGAGAGGTTGCAAATGGGTCTTTCAGCCCCCTACCGCTTCTAGCATGTCGGGGATCTGGGAGCGGATGGTGCGCAGTACCAAGACCGTTCTAAAGGCAATAGTCGGGACTCAAGTAGTGACAGAACCAGTTCTTGAAACTCTCTTCACGGAAGTCGAACGAGTGCTGAATGGCCGAGCACTCACTGCCAACTCAGATGACCCAAACGGCTTGCAGCCGCTCACTCCTGCGCATTTTCTGATGCAAAGAAAGTCCATCTGCCTACCTCCAGGCGCGTTCGAGAAGGCTGATGACTACCGGAGGAAATGGAAGCAAGTCCAATTCCTGGCAGACCTGTTTTGGAAGCGATGGGTACGGGAATACATGCCAACCCTGCAAATTCGAGGAAAATGGCGCAAAGCCCTGCCCAATTTAAAACCAAATGCTCTGGTCCTACTGGTTGATGAAAACGCACCAAGAGGGCATTGGAGTCTTGGACGGGTCTTGGAGACCTACCCTGGGGCCGATGGAATGGCACGCACAGCGAAAGTCAAATCGAAAGACTCCGTGTTCATACGCCCGATTCAGAAGCTGTGCCTACTGGAAAATGATTTTGAGAAGACCTAAACTTGAGCTGAACCAGGAGTTTTGGGCGATCGTCCAACCGAATCGTCCTAAGGCGGGCGGAATGTTTAGTTAAACTTAGTCCGTGACGTTTTTCCTTTTTTCTTGTTTTTCTTGTTGCGTTACGTTTCGGTACATATACACGAAGTACAGTTTGGTCACATGTTTTTTTGGACCGTAGCTACTAACACGTGTTCTTATGGACGAGCTCTTGCGGCTGCAAACTCTTCCTTTTTTTGTTTGGTTCGCACAAAATGTGAGTAGGATTTCGATTAACGCTTGTTTTTAGGTATTCATTTGTTTATTCGTCCTTTTGTTTGTTTTCTTTCCCAGTTTTTCACCGTCAGGTAACCGATTTCTCGTGACATGTTCATACTATCAATTGTGATGGTCGAAAATTAAAGGAATATTACGGATAACGCGTCGAAGTTTTGTGCTATCCCCAACACTTCAAGGTCTTTTGCACACCACTTAGCGAAATTACAAACGTTTTATACGCTTATGAACTGTACCTGTAGTATGCCGTCATTTCAATGTTTCCTTCTTCCCTATTGATGATGTCCAAAGCTGGCATATTTCTCGTTAATTCTGGTCCAGCTTCGAGCCTCCTTTTATGCGCTGAGAATCGTGGAACCCGACATCTTGAACAAGCCGATCTCAAGCCTTGACGAAAACTTTCAATAAATACGAAATACAACAAAGGGTTAAAAGCGCTGTTGTTACAAATTAGCCAGTAACTGAAAGCAAATAAAAACGGGTATTGCATTACAGTTGCTCCAAACGTAGGACCAGCGTTTCCAAATTCGAAGATTATGAGAAAAACAAAAGCTGGTGCCATTGAAACAAAAAAGACAACTACAACTGATATCATTAAAATAGTGACCTTTCGTGCTGTACGAATAACAAGCTCCTTTTGATTGCTGCACATCTCACCAGGAATGTTTCTTCTCCAAATTCGATAAGAAATTGCTGAGTAAAGCGTAGTCAATGCGATAAATGAGCAGATTATAGAAGCTATCGACAAGTACAAATCCCAAGAGCCTCGATTTCCTACCTCTTCACATCTTGGCCACACATTACCGTCGTAGTATAATAATTGTGTGTCAGACACACTTGCTATAGGTAATGAAAGTGAAATCAACCACATGACAGGAACTGATATTTTTACCAGCCATTTTGATGACAGCTTGTAAGATAGTGGTCGAGTGACAGCAAGATATCGATCAATTGCGATAGCAACTAGGTTTGAAAGAGAACAAAAAAGTGTAACGGAGTTTCCGTATTCCACCATTTTACAAGTGACGCTTCCCATAACACCGCCAAACCATTTGCCTTCGAGAAAAATTCTTTTGATTAAATTTAGTGTCATGAGTACAGTGGTTAAAATATCACAAACAGCCAAGTTCCTTATGAGATAGTTGGTTGATGTTTTTATGGACTGTTGCTTGGCTATGATGCAAATCACAAGGGAGTTGCCTATCACAGACATCAGGAAGCTGAATAATGTGGCTGTGGCAAAAATCACTCTTGTTGGTAAACTGAATTGGAAATCTGATGAGAAATGAGAGGAAATTCCTGCATTTTTCTGTGAATCCATAAGGGGAAATGCAAGTTCATTTCTAGCATCAACGGGAGAGGCACATCGGTATACTCGACGTAGAGTCCATTTATTTTGATCCTATCTATTTAGACTACTTAATCAGTTATGCATAGTAATTTTCCGTGTAAGTTTTCCTTCAAAATTAAAAAAAAATGTCGTTGTAACTTTGATGCCCAATCCTCAATTAAAATATTTTCAAAAAAAAATCATACCTTATGGCGCTTACTCACCAAAATATTTTTATAGAAAAGAAAGGTTTTTTCCCATTTCCTGGGGTAAAATGCAATTAATGGGACTCACAGGAAATTACATTTTCCCCCGTTCTGTTATGTAAATATTGAAGAAATAGAATACTAGCAGTCTATCACTTATTACTACTCATAAAACTTTAACAAACGGGAGTGAATAACTAATTGGGCGCTTGCCTTCCTCTAGATGAACAGCGTGTCCAGAATAGTTTTCGCTGAAAAGCTGAAGTAAGTCGCTGATGAGATATTCGGGATACTTAAAGCTCAAGTCCTGTAAACTATGAACTTCATACGTCTTTGACTTATTAATAGAAAAAATCATTATTTTGCGATAAGAAATTTTAACGCTGCAGGACCGGTTGGAATCATTCGTTTCTGATGAAAACTCATGCAACATAATCGCTTTTAACGGTGACGTTCTACCCAAAATGTTCACCCTTTAAACGAAGCCACATTACAGGTTTCTATGGAATTGGATGCAAGTCAGTCTGCCTCCCCGTATTTCTTTTTCGCTGTTCCTATATCTGTCTACCGCAATAGAACAAGGGAAAACTTACTTTTCTGTAGATTTGTATCGTTGAGACTTGATAAATTATCCTCGGCGGCCTCTGCAGATGTCACCCACACGTAGCAAACGAGAACTGGGCAAACAACATGACACCAAAGCTTATATGTCAGCATATTGCCTCAGTCTACCGGGAGAATAAGAACTCAAATGAACAGAGCAATGCCGTTTTGTGTATGATTTGTACTTCTGATGAACTAAATAGTGGTCTGCTTTTGACTTAATTTCATTTATTTACATTTCTGGGATAACAAAGACTTAGATAACAAAGAGAACTAGATTTTATCGGTTTTCTTATAATTGCAGTCTTGAATATTAATGCTTTTACGAAAGAAAATTTTTGTAGATACTCTGGCTAGTCTGATTATCACTAAGTCAAATGGATTTAAGTTTTGATTTTGATCCATTTGTGAAAAGTTAAAAGGTTCTCTTATGAACCTCACAACAGTTATTTAAACTAAGAAAGACGTCCATCATTATGTCGACATTCAATTGTCACTCAGCTGGTGATGAATGAGCCAAAAATTTAAATTTTCAAACACTATCAAGGGCGCCGATCAAATTTTCAAAGTTCTCTACATAATTTAAAACTGATCGAATAAATGTAAGATAAATATGGCTGCATTGTCCTAATTGGAGGTACTGTGGTGTCAGCGTCGGAAAGGCATATCATTTTAAAATTTTTCTGAGTGAAATGGTCATTACATTAGTATTTATAAAATCCGTTTCAAAACTGCAATCAGTTTGATCAACAAAGACGCTCTTAATTCACTTTGACTAGAAATGATGTACAAACTGAGAGATTTTGGTAGCATAGGTTAAGAAAAGACACTTTTTGACAGTTTATTGACCTTTAACAGATCGTGTTCCAGGAATCGATTTAAAACTCCTCCGCTATTCTAGAACAAAAACTACAATTTATCACGTTCGTGAGTTACAAGTCTGACTGCCGAGGCACTGCGAAATAAAAAAGGTACGTCCACCGTGTCACTGATCTTGTTTTGCAGCAAATGGCTTGAACCCGGGGGTAACATGTGAAGGTGTAGTCTGATCGTCCGGGTGAGTGTAGTCTTGAGAAGGACTGTTGTCGGTGGTAGTGACTGACGTTTCGATTTATAAGATCAATTGTTCCGACTGCCAAGCCTCCTTCATCGGTGAGACTGGCAGAAACCTCACAACAAGACTGACTGAACACAGACGGGCGACGAGGAAAGGTGATGGCAGCAATCACATTGCTGAACAGCATCGACTTACCAACCACAACATTGACTGGGACTCTGCGCAATGCCTAACCTACAACACTGACTATTTTCAACGACTGACTCGGGAAAGCTGGTTTATTAAATTAGAACAGACTCCCCTAAACAGATGTCAACAACTACCCGCTCCATGAAAACGACTCATTCAAGACATAAACATCACAAACGACCGAAAAAGGACGACCTAACTTTACTGACAGATCGAAACAGACCAATCACCACCAACTTACGTCACTTGAGTCTTAAAGCCAATAACATCACGGCAAAACCAACCGATCATTTCACACAAACTGAAATAAGAACATTGTACTGACAATAACTATTCACTTGACTCTGATGATGACTTCCGCACAGGTTGTCGAAACGTCAGTCACTACCACCGACAACAGTCCTTCTCAGGACTACACTCACCCGGACGATCAGACTACACCTTCACATGATCTTGTTTTGTTTTACTATATGCAAAATACATCACACAAATGCAAAACAACTGTCTTCTCAGTTATACTCAAATGAACAAACATTTTACTTTTGATCGACTGATTTTCGTAAACCAAAGTATCATGGACAGTACGATGGTGGTTGCGTAACTTTAGGAGCTTTTTCGCAGAAAAATTCATGTTAAGGAACAAATTTGCAGAAGAGCAATTAATCAATTTGTTGTTGGATCGAAAGACGAGCTCCCGTAAAAACTGACAGAAAAATGACAGTTTGGTCCTTATTTATCTATTTAGAGCAGTTTGATATGGATCAGTCTGTGAAATCAATCAAGCATTCAAATAATCATGCGCTAATAAATATTTCTTCAAATTTCTGCTTAAATCTCCAACAGGGCGCCTTTGAGGGAAGGATTTCATGTCTTTTATTATGAATTTGTCAGAGGAACTTAACCATCTAAGCAATCTATCTCTAGTACATATACCTTTCTGGAGTAGTTCATTATTCTCAACTAAACAAAAAAATGTCCATACAGATAGAGCATTAAAATAATGTGCAAGAAACGATAGACGACTTTAATTATATACTACATAAGGTAAACTGGGGATCGCAGGCGTATGAAATTGAGCTAACCAATTAAGCTAACCGCCTCCCGGTTAGCTCAATTGGTTAGAGCGCTGGACTGTTGTGCGGGAGGTCGAGGTCGATGGTTCGAGCCCCGGCCGGACCAACACTCACGGTCTTAAAATAACTGAGGAGACTGCGCTACCTTTCTTTAATATCAAGAAATGAATAGACATTCTAGTCTTCTCGGATAAGGACGAATAAACCGTAGGTCCCGTCTCCTGCGTCTATTAAAGAGTTAATTTGGTTAGGCAGGGGACGTTAAAAAACCGGTCAGCGGTCGTCATGGCGGCTGGTTGTAAGTTTTCCCTCTCTCCTGTTTTTACCGCTTTTTTAGTTTGTTTCTTAGCCTGTGATAGTTTTACTTTCCTCAAAATACGACTATCTCATCCCAAGACTCGTCTGCATCTTGTTGGAGGCGTCATAGACTTGGAGACGACTCGAAACTTCTTTGTTGCATTGACATCGCGAGTCCGCCATCTTGGAACATGTGCGAAGGGATATTTTGGTACAGACCTGACTCGATATCCCAATTCTGTTTCTACATTTAATATCTCAAGATTGGTACAATGTGGAGACATCGAAATAAACCCTGGACCAGAACAGTCATTATCTCCGGGATTATCCACAACTCGCAAAAAACCTCTTTGGAAGTGCCCTTGTGATGTATGTACGAAGCCTGTTCGCTCCAATCAGAAAGGGATTCTCTGCGATGGTTGTAACAAATGGTTCCACCTAAAGTGCATTACCATGGATCTACAGGCTTATATTGACTTGGGGTCTTCTGATGAGCAGTGGTTCTGTGACAAAAATTGTGGGTGGCCTTTTAACTTCACTGATTCATTCTTTGAGTCGTCCTTCTCAACTGGGCAGAATGTAAGCTTAAGCTCTGAGGTCTCTGTGGAATCTTCCCCTCACTCTGCTAATGGCTTCTCCAAGTGCTTATTATTAAATACGAGGAGTATTCGAAACAAGATCAACGACCTAAATGCTTTGTTATTAATGGACTCCTTTGACATTGTTGCCTTGACGGAGACTTGGTTAGACAATGAATTTGATGACCGTGATCTACATCTTGAGGGTTATAGTATCCTTCGTCGGGATAGACGTGGTAGGCGTGGTGGAGGAGTGTTGCTCGCAACTAAATCACACCTGCCATGTGTACGGAGATACGATCTTGAGGTAAATGCGGAGATGCTAGCCTGTGAATTAAAGACCAGTAATACACGATGTCTATTATTTGCAGTTTTTTACAGACCACCAGACGCTGAAGAGACGTTCTTGGATGAATTCAGGAGATTTCTCAATAAAGCTTCTGGTACAGGAATCGCTGATTTAATTATCACTGGCGATTTTAATTTTCCCTGTGTCGATTGGTCTACTGGATCACCAACTATTTTAGACAATTTGACTGAAACTTTTTGTGAAATCCTGGATGACCATTTTCTCACCCAAACAAACCCATATATCACTCGTCCCAGTGCCACTAATACCTTATCATCTGGTAACATCTTAGACCTTGTGTTGACGAATCATGAATCACTCATCGAAGGAACTACTGTGCACCCAAATGGATTTGATTCAGATCATTTCCCAGTCTGTTTCGCGATCAAGAAAAAGTTCAACAGGCCGAAAAACAGTCAAAGATTAGTTTACCGATATGATAAAGCTGACATTGATGGTCTAAGAAATACATTCTCTCACATTTTATGGGATTCCTACATATCCTGTGAGGATATTGACTCAGGCACGGCGAATTTCCAAGATC
The DNA here is from genome assembly GCF_964205215.1 of Stylophora pistillata. NCBI lineage: Eukaryota > Metazoa > Cnidaria > Anthozoa > Scleractinia > Pocilloporidae > Stylophora > Stylophora pistillata. The sequence continues at coordinate 20,988,603 of NC_142528.1, read as the reverse complement.
TTGTTCTCGCGGCAGTCAATCAACATGTACCAAAGATGAAGCTTAGACGCAAGCCAAGACCTCCATGGATAGATAAAGAGGTCTTAAAGTTAGTGAGGAAAAAGAAAGTCTTGTGGAAGCGTTTAAGGGCCAATGCTTCTCTTGAGGTGACAACAAAGTTTAAACTTCTTAGGAAACAGACCAAACGTCTTATCTCCTTTAAGTATTTCCAGTACTTAAAGTCTCTATCGGATAAGCTGAAGACTAATCCAAGGAAGTTTTGGTCTTTTCATTCTCTTAAGTCCAAGAGCAAGAGACTGCCAGAAGTAATAACTTACTCTGGCAAAGCCAGGTCTGCAAAAGATCCTGTGGAAAAAGCTTCCCTGTTCAATGAATTCTTCAGCTCCGTTTTCTCTACAAAAACATCAAACTCTGGCAGCTCTCATGTTGATGTGATTAATCCTAACTTATTGATGGATGTATTCACTTCGTACAGTGAAGTTAAGAATATCCTCTGCAACTTGGACATTAATAAAGCAACTGGAGTAGACGGCATTCCTGCGAGGATATTGAGGGAATGTGCAGAGGAGCTATCTTACCCATTGGTTCTACTGTTTAACTTGTCGTTCAGGTGTGGGAGAGTTCCTTCTTCATGGAAAAGAGCTAATGTCACTCCTGTGTTTAAATCAGATGCTAAAGATGTGGTAGAGAATTATCGATCTATATCCCTGTTATCGATTCCAAGTAAATGCCCAGAGAAGATTGTATATAATGCCATATATTCTCATGTGGCCCCTTACCTGACAGATTGGCAACATGGTTTCATAAGGGGTCGCTCGTGTGCTACCCAGCTGGTATTAACACACCATCAGTGGACAAAGGCCTTGGATGATGGACTACAGGTGGATGTCGTGTTCTTGGATTTTTCTAAGGCATTTGACAGAGTATCACATGATATACTTCTTCTGAAGTTGTGTAATTTCGGCATCTCTGGTAGCCTACTAAGATGGTGCGAGGATTACTTGACCCACAGAGAGCAAAGGGTTGTTATTGAAGGACAGAGTTCTACCTGGTCTGTTATCCCATCTGGTGTACCACAGGGCTCCCTACTAGGGCCATTATTTTTTGTAATTTTCATTAGTGACTTGCCGGATGTGGTTATGCCTGGAAACACAATCGCACTGTACGCAGATGATTGTAAAACATCAAGACTGATAAACTGTACATCAGACCAACATGATTTTCAATCTGACCTGAATAATCTACACATCTGGAGTCAGCGAAATCTAATGGATTTTAATGTAAAGAAATGCAAATTGATGCGTATCACGAAAAAAAGTATGCCTTTTCGTTCTGACCTTAAGCTGAATGAGAACTCTCTGGAAGAAACATCTGAATTCTGTGATCTTGGATTAGTTACTAGTAACAAGTTGTCCTGGAATGCTCATGTTGATAAGATATCAAGCAAGGCTAACAAGATTCTTGGCCTTATTAAAAGGACATGCAAGGGTCTGAAAGATGTTAACATGTTAAGAAGGTTGTACTGTGCTTTGGTAAGGTCCCAATTGGAATACTGTACTATTGTCTGGTCACCCTTCACGGCTAGAAACATTAATAAATTGGAAAGGATTCAGCGAAGAGCCACCAAGTTTATTCTAAAAACTGATGATGATTACAACACTCGTAAAGAAAAACTGAACCTGTTATCTCTAGAGGACAGACGCTTCTTTTTTGACGTGCTATTTTTTTATAGAGTTCTTAATGGGTATATTAATATAGATATATCCTCTTATATCCAATTTTATTCAAATTCGGAAAGATACTCGTTGAGGGGTAAGGACGATCTTAAATTGAAAAAGAACTACGCGAGGACTGATACTTTTAGGTTTTGCTATTTTAATAGGATTGTCCACATGTGGAATGGGCTGCCACTATCGGTCCGTCAGGCTCCAAGTGTTTCTTGTTTTAAAAGGGGTGTAAGGGATTATTTGACTGCAAGATTTGATTGATTTTAGTTTGGATTTGTTTTTTTGTTAAAGGTAGTCTGCCGTGCATGGGGATTTATCTCTTTTGCGGACCATCCTTATGGCACCTTTCTTTTTACTCTTTTGTATTATTATCTATTAATGTAAGTAAGTAAGTAAGTAAGTAAGTTATATGTGTCATTAAATTGTAATAAATAAATAAATAAATAAATAAAACCCCCTCACGAGATTACTGTGATGTGGTCTGGCCTGTTTACTGGGAATTGGGGGTGAACAGAATAATATTAGACCTTGACGGAAGCTTTCGATAAAAAGGAAATACAAACACGGGTTACAAGCACTGCTGTTTACGACTAACCAGAAACTAATGGCAGCGAAAATCGGGTTTTCTATCATTATTGACATAGAAGATGAATTAAAGTCGAATACTTGCGCAAGCATAGTCACAAAAATTGGTGCCCATGAAAGAAAAAACACGGTTACAATAGATATCATTGAAATAGTGACCTTCCGTGCTATTCGAATAGCAAGTGCTTGCTGATTTCTGGACACTTTACCAGGAATACTTCTTCTCCAAAGACGATAACAAATTACAGAATAAAGTGCAATTAAAGTGATCAGCGAGATGACCAAAACTACTAATGACAAGCACAATGCAAAACGACTTTTTGCACGTATTGCTTCATCGTTCCCAACTTGTATTGCCATCTCTAGCGATAGCAAACATGAACTCAACCATACGAGAGGAATCCCTGTTTTTACTAGTCGGTTTGATGAGACTTTGTATGTCAATGGTCTAGTGACGGCCAGAAATCGATCGATGGCGATGGCAAACAACAGTGTTGAAAATTGAGGAATAAAGTAATATAGAAACTCCTAACATAAATATCTTATTAGTAAGATTTCCCAGATAAGATGCATATGCTTCATCTCCACTGCAAAGGTTTACAATCAGTGAGGGAGCCTGAATCATAGTAATCAAAACATCACTTATAGCTAAACTCACTATTAGACAGTTGGTGGATGTTCTCATAGTTTGATTTTTGATTACGATATAGATCACCAGAGAGTTTCCAATCATAGACACCAGGAAGGTTACACGCGAGGTGAAAGTGAAAACCACTTTTGTAGGGAGGCTTAATTGTGAACCTGTGGATAAGAACAATTTTTTTCCCCAATAAACACTATTTCTTTGTAAAACTGAGTGATATGTGATGCCTAATGACAATCTAGACGAGAAAAAATGATTAACTTTTCACTTGCTGAGGCGATTAAATTTTATGTTTCGAAGGTTTCCTATTATTAATAGAATTCACAACTGTCTGTGATTAATTCCTTTAAGAAAAAGTCTTCGCTAAAAGGTTTCGTATGTTATATCATGTATAAAAACGGCAATTAGTAGCTTGTCATTTTTTTCACTTTTTAATTAAAGAATTTTTTTGTATATTTGAGAGTGGAGTTAAGGAAAAACTGTGCTGGAGCGTCATTTGATCCTCAGAACTCAGTTGCTGGTTATCATAAAAAAAACCACAGGATGTTCAGAGATAAAGATATTTGAGATGTCTCCCACAAAGTCTAAATTAGTTTTAGCGACCAGTGTTTCCCTTAGTGTTACAAAGGAAGAATAAGAAGCGAAGAAGACCGTGACCGAATCGCTACAAAAATCAAATAAAAATGCAATACTTGTTTCCGTATGATTTGTGCCGTCTGCCACTGACTTCCACACGCTGTACGCTAAAATCATCCAAGCAAGACCTGATAACATCATTTGGGTGTTTCGCGAAGAGATCGAAACTTGAAAAGATAGCTCGTTTAGATAGTTCTGGATATCTCGCGGTGAGGGACTGTTTTCTTCACTGTAAGAATAGAATCGCTTGGGTGCATTGTTGGAAAACAGATTGTGATTGGTTAGCTGAAGATTTCATAACCTTTTGAGGCGTTTTATATGTAAAATAATGATTATGGTAATGAAGTTTATGAGTTTTAATTAAAGTAGTTCCTTCTTCCTGCTAGGCAAATATTTCTCAATAATTAATTTCGCCATGAAATCAAAACTTTTTCTTTCATGATTAGGAAAGATGGAGTTCGTGTGATTAAACCAATCTACTGGTGTTCCTTTAGGTTTCTTTAGCTCTGCTGTCACTCATTGGGCATCATTACGAGCTCTGGTAAGTCTAGATCAAGATAACAACGCTACATCAAACTCAAATGGTGCCGATCCATCAATAGCAATAAAAATATGTGCAGACCCGAGAGATGAATATTGTAATAGCTTTAACGGAAAATATTCCAGGATCTTACCTCACGTAGTAAATTTCAAATTTACAACGAGAATAAATGTCATTCTGCTTGGTAGTTTTCGTACAATGACATCGAAAAAATAGAGTACATTACTCCTTTACATATTCTTCAACTTACTTTTGACTCATTTTCACTGACTCTTTTCTATTGCAGAGTAGTAACCATTTTTTTCGCTTTGTATTTCAACATTGAATTATAAGCAGAATATACATTAGGTTACTACCATATAATCACCGTAACGATTACAGAAGCTGACGTTTCGAGCGTTAGCCCTTCGTCGGAGCGAAGGTTCGCTTCGACGGCGGGCTAACGCTCGAAACGTCAGCTTTTGTAATCGTTATGGTGGCCAATTTACCATTTCAACTTTGTTGATATATCCAAATTATTTCGTTACTCCCACCGACGCAGCCCCAAACAGTTTCTTTCGAAACTATCAGCCTTTACCATATAATCATGTCTGCAAGGATTAAAAAAAGATCCATTTAGCATGAAGCTAGTAACTGAACAAAACAGCCCCTGAAATCTAATAAATTTTCCATTGACAGTCACGACAACCCTTGGTACACATTTATACAAATATTCCCGCTGTGTTCTGACAACTGAGAAGCACTCATGACCATTTTCGTAGTTCCCATGTCATTAATTACGGATAATGTCTTTTTTTTTTTTTAGAATTTGAAAGACATAAAAATAATTCAACCTAAAGTTGAGCAAAAAAAGGCAATAACTGTTAGACTGAAAATCTGATTTGAAGAGACTGTTTTGTCAAATACTGCTCGGCGCAAAGAATAATCGAAAAACTCTAATAAAAATATCATGCCGAGTTTTCATCAGTGGTATGAATATTTCAGAGGAATCGCACCTGCCTTGTTGGAACGTTGCTCAGTGACTCTGGTGACGCTTAAAATGTTTCTAGGGTTGTGAGTGAAAATTGCCACTGCTTCTAGATAGACTACGAACAGCTCTTGTCATGTGTTAACCAAAGTAAACGTTATTCGAGTCATTAAAAATCGACAAAAAATACTTTTCGTATTCTAAATTCAATATCATGATGGGTATCCCATAACGACCATAGTGATGACGATGGTGTTAATGATTTTTTTTCTCGACGTGTCTCTGATAAATTGCCGTCGGTAAAACCCTTTGATAACACTGAGACACCAGCATTTAAATCATCTTACTGCCTGATCTCAATGTGCTGTGCGTGTGCGTGTGCGTGTGCGTGTGCGTCATTTGGAGAAGGAAATGATTAAAACATGAGTTCAATATAAGCAAATGGCCCTATACAAACTTTATCGACACTCCCTAAAGAGGGTTTTTCGGTGAGAATGATCTAAAAATTACAAAATTACAGTACTAAAAAGTATAATAGAAAAATTAAGGAAGCTAAAATGTTGATAAATGTTCGCCAAAGTTACAACTAAGAGCGATGAGAAAGGAAAGCATCAAGTAATTTGGCTCTAAGTTTACGCTTAAAATCACGAGAAGAATTACAGAGCTTGAGGGTATTATCTAAACTGTTCCATAGACTTACTGTACGATAAAAGAAAGTCCTTTGTCCAGATTTAGTTCTATACAAGGGTATATGCAGAAGTTGGGAGCTTCTGGTCGTGCGACCACTTATCTCAACACGTTTTAGAAACTTCGAGGAGAGATTAGTAGGAGCGGAGCTGGTCATACATTTAAAAGCAAGTACGCCGTCACGGAGATATAGCTGAGATTTAATACGTAGCCAGTGCAGTTCTCTCAGAAGCGGAGTCACGTGGTCAAATTTTCTGAGATCACAGATAATCCGGGCTGCAAAATTCTAGACCGCTTGTAGCTTGAGAAGGTTAGTGGCCCTTTATGGTTTCTCCACTCAGTATTTTCATTTCCTGTTATATATTTAACTTGATCACTAGGGAACAGAATTCTAATCATCTGGCTGTTGTAGGTATCTCACAAACATGTGTGCTAAAGCTCGCTATTTAATTTAATTACCGTTCTTAGCGCGCATCTAGCACGCCTCGATGCGTTTACAATGAGCAAATTAAGAGCGACTTGAGCAAATTAAGAGCGACTTTCTGTAAATAGCACGGATAGGTGTGCAAGACGGAAAAATCGAAATCTCCCAAACTTTGTCACATTAAAGCCTTTATGAAACTATTTTATAAAATGTAAGATTCAGTTTCGTGCGATTGATATTTTCTAAAAAAATTATTTTTTTTAATTTCACCTCCGAGAGGGCTTAAACCACCGAAAAATGTGCTTCGCATCCTCGCGTGGTGAAAAGAAACGGAATCAAATACCATGACTACCGCGATATAAGATGATTTTATGACCCTTCCTTTGTATGAAAACGTTGTTGTAATTTAAAAAGATTCCAATCTGAGTTTTTAATTTTTTTAAAAATTACCCTCTAAAACAGTTTCATCGCGACTATCAGTTTTTCCATTTTTCAACGGCAAAAAACCCTTTCTGGTACATGGCTTTCGTTGTGCAAATGCTATCCCAGAGAAAGAGCAATCCTTTTTCTTACAATTTATGAAATAAAATTTTGGGGCAATTCAAACGGCAAGTTTTGAGAACTGAAAACATCAACGGTACTTGCGTGAAATTTACAACTTTTGAACTTGCGGTTGCAATGACGAATACAAGCAGTAGAAGAGTGAAGTTGGACAGCAGTTTAAATACTTCGAGAACTCGATCCTTTTCCACTAGTTCAAAAACTAAACAAACGATTATGACTTCGTAGTGGCAATTATCTGAAAGGAAAAGCATTTTTGTCGCGCGAAATTGAGCTGTAAACCAAAGCAGACTAAGACATTCCCCAGTAAATCCCGTAATCGCTAAAAAAAAAAAAAAAGAAAAGAAAAGGTGTGTAAGGTTGTCGAAAAAAGAAAAACCAACAAAATCAATCTTGGGACAGGAGCCGATCTCTTGTTGGGAATTAAAATAGTGACGCTGATTCATCTTAACGCAACCCTCGTGCGAACAAGAAAACATAGCGCTAAGGTCTCGGTCCTTTTCCTTCTCATGGGTTTTGGCTTATCCACCGTTTGAGGTTCTTCTGTGAAGTCCCGTGAGGAAAACTGGCACTCAAAGCTTAGTGGCTGTGAATAATCTGATACTAAAAGACCAAATGAAAATGTAATAAAATGACCCAAGTTTCGCCTCCGCAAATGGATAGTGTTTTTTTTGGGTTGTTGTTTTTGTTGTTTAGGGTTAATTCACACGAAGGATAAGTAATAGGTGGTAAACTAGACTGTAGAGCATGAGTATAACTTCAATAAGAGAAAAAGAGTTTCTTTTCTTGTCCACTGTTTTTCTTTTCTTTTAAAGAAATTTCATGCCGTGGACACAGCGTGACGGCAGCATAGAACCGTGTACTCACTGACATTTTTAAAGCGTCACTATTCTTTGGAAAATCACTTATTGTATGGGCAATGTGAGTTTCTACCGGTCAGAGAAAGTCATATGGACAAAGTCAAAGTATTATACCATGATAAACTACTTTGTGAGGCGAACAACCAGCCATCCTGGAGGCTCCGTCAAGTCGGTGCCCGGTAGAAAGGCAACGAGGTTTAGTGATTCCCAGCGACAGTACTTAGACGCGAAATTTAAAGTAGGGCAAGCAACAGGAGTGAAACTTCATCCAATGGATGTTGCACGTGACATGCGTTACGCGCGAAACCAGGAAGGGGAAAAATTGTTCACAATAAGTGAATTTCTGACCGAACTGAAAATTCCGTCATACTTTCAAGAAGAGCCTCTAAACTCGGGCATTCTCATTCGGACGATCCAAAATCTGATCAAGACGAAGATATTATGGCCGCTGAAGAGGAAATCGCGTAGGAATTAGAAAATATTCGCGCAGCTGTGTTAGAGGAGGTGGGGCTAAGGCACCCAATTGTTTTCTACACTTTCAATTTATGTGACACGCACAAGGCAGGTAAGCTGCGAAAGCTAAGCGTTTCCATGCTGCATTCCATTTGCAAACATTTTGACACTGAGGTGATGAACAGCAAAGGACGGCGCAAAGCTCCTTACTTGTCCCTACTTGGAGAACGTCTGGTAGCATGCAGTTGTAGTAACAGTTAGGGTCTATACCGACTAATTAAATGAACATACCGATATCAACATTCTTTGATCTTACGTTTGGAAGCAAAAAACTTATAATTGGCTTGGAAATACGGCTTAATGAGGGAAATCAGGACTTTTATCAACAGTGTATATTCTGACTAAAGTATCGAACATTTTGCCTGATGCCAAAATTGTAGCTACCAGGCCGGCAAAATCCTTCAGATCCTAGGCTGTCTGGTTTTTAACTATAAATATTTTGTATTTCATGACGGAGGCTTAAGGTTTTCTTCCCGGGTAATAAGCACCTGATGGGAGGGAGGTTTGGGATTTGGTGAGATGGAAGAATTCTCGTTTTTCTTTTTTTTATTCCCAACAGGAGATCGGCTCCTGTCCCAAGATTGAATTTGTTTCTTTGTTTCTTTTTCTTTTTCGAAAAGCCTACATAGCTTATTATGGGATTTACCTGGGAATCTTTTTGTCTGCTTTGGACCCAAGTCCAAGCCCAAGCCTAAGACCATAATCCCTCAGCTAAACTAAATTGCCAGACATCCTCTTTGACTAGACCCAAGTAAGGGGGTGGGGGTGGGGGTGGGGTTTTAGGCTTTCTCTGACCGGCACAAACTCATATTGCCCATGCAATAAGTGATTTTCCAAAGAATAGTGACGCTTTAAAAATGTTGAGTACACGGGTCTATGCTGCCGTCAAGCTGTGTCCACGGCATAGAATTTCTCTAAAAGAAAAGAAAAACAGTGGACAAGAAAAAGAAACTCTTTTTCTCTTATTGAAGTTAGACTCATGCTCTACCGTCTAGTTTACCACCTATTACTTATCCTTCGTATGAATTAACCCTAAACAACAAAAGCAACAACCAAAAAAAAAAAAAAAACACTATCTATTTGCGGAGCCGAAACTTGTGTCATTTTAGTACATTTTCATTTGGTCTTTTAGTTCCAGATTATTCACAGCCGCTCAGCTTTGAGTGCCAGTTTTCCTCAGGAATATGTCAATCGCAAGAAACTGAATCTTGCATTTTCTAAAATATTTTCATAAGGGCTTTAATATGACAAAGTTTGGGAGATTTCGATTTTTCCATCTTGCACACCTATCTGTGGTATTTACAGAAAGTCGCTCTTAAATATGAATTGACTATTTACAATCATCTGATACAATTTAAAGTTATAATATCACTAATATAGATAGAATATAATGAAATAATTAAGTAATATAATATAAATCTATGCAGTATATACATATATAAAATTGTCATTGATAATG